>NC_037530.1:36573622-36606839 GCF_001531365.2 Cynara cardunculus var. scolymus
ATTTAATTTCAATATTTTATTGATGGTAATATAATAAAATATATATATTTTCTCTTTCATATTAATTATTTTTTAAGAATCCTCAAAATTTAGAGAATTTTACATTCGGATTTTTTTCCTACTTTATCATTTTTACAAAATTTATTTAAACAAAAAAATTTGACTAAAATATGTGTTTTCTCCATTTTTAAAGAATGTATCAGAGATGCTCATACTAGGAGCATAAAAGGAGACTTTTTCGAATAAACTTATAAGTTTAAACCAGATCTTTTAATAAACTTGAAAAATAAGTTAACTTATATACGCTACGGTTTCACAAGATTGAACCTTCTTTGTGAAATCGAAAAAAAAGGAGTTCCAGAACACGAGCGAGTGGACTTTCATTCTCAGGACCGTCTCGTCTATGTACTCGAGGCCTCCCTCGATTGCTGGAAGATGTGCGCGATACGATAAAGGCGCCTGGGAGAAAACAATGAAAAGTCGGGTTTTGAAACTACTTGATTTATGAGTCGACTGATCAATTACAATAAAAAGTAGCAATTTCCATAAAAAATATGGGGTTCATTTAACTTGTGAAGATCGAACACCAACTCTACGAGTAGAAAACGTCAGTTACTCCATTCGCTTTGCTGCTCGCCCTGATTCGCTGGTCAAACAATTAAATTATAAGCAAACATCTATTTTAACCAAATGATATGAAAAAAGTCATCTTCTAATATTGTAGTGGAGATGCTCTTAAAATATGCACAAAGTTCTTTCAAAGTCTTTTAAGTGCATGTGTCATTGTCACATAATCCCAGTACTTTTTAAATTTGTGGTTGTTCGAATCAGCTTGTATGACTATATATATATATATATATATATATAGAGAGAGAGAGAGAGAGAGAGAGAGATGTTGGTTATTATACAATATTTTACATTCGTACAAACAATATAACTCAATTTCAACCGTCAATTTAATTTGATTAATATGTGATTTCATATAAGTTCTGATTGTTTCTTAATATAAAGTATTGATCATAATTAATGAATCCTATTATCTTCCATAAATATTCAAATCATAATAAATAAACCCTAATCATTTCTATAAATATCTCAATTAATTAGAATGCATTGGTTGTACAAATGGACATGGTTACATTTGAAATATACCATATATATATATATATATATATAATGTAAATGAGGTGAAAGAGTGTATGAGAATCAGAGTTAATATGAGAAATGTAAGAAGGGATTTGCATTGTTGATCACATTTAATCTCAAACCCATCCGTGAACAGTGCTTGATACGAGGATTGATCTGGTACATCTTGGTGCATCTCGTCTTCGTACATCTCATTCTAATGTGCATCCAAGGGTGGAGATTCCTTCTTACGTTTCTCATCTTAACTGTCTTTTTCACCATTAACCAAACCCTTGTGAATCATACATTAGTTGTATAAAGGGAGTTTTAGAGGAAAACCTCAGCAAAATGAAAATTTGAAAGACAATCTATCAACCGTAAGATTAATCGATCTAATGGATTTGATTAAATAGACGGTTACAATTTTATTTTTAAATTAAAAAATCTCTCACCCTGTATTTTTAAAGTCGAGAAAATACGAAATATGATCAAAATTCGAATGAAACAAATTACACCAAAATAATAATTTATATTTCCCCCCTTTAATTTGATATAATATTTGTATATTTTTTCATCTGCTTTTTCGTAGTCTTTTGATTTTTCATTTATTTACTGTTTTCCCTTGAACTTGATCATAGCTGTATAAATATACAGCTAAAAATACCATTTTAAGAAGCGTTTTACAATTTCATAAAATATTATATACTAAAAAATGTTATATGTCACTTACTACATCATTTTGTCATCCATTTAAGCATAAACGTGAAGAAAAAAACAAGAACAATACTTATACGTAACTTCATTATATATCAAGTACACACAATTCCACATCCTATTTTTCCCCGTTCAATCACGAGAACATACCAAATTTACTGATCCTTACCCTTCGTGTTTTTCCAAACCAACACTTCAAAAGTGAGTAATCTTATGATTCTGATTTCTATCTATACTTAAAATAGTTCGTAGCAAATCAAAACGACTGTTTCCCAAAACCGTATATCTTCAAAACTCAAATTGCTAACAAACATTCTTGTCGTGTGAAACTTATTATTTTAATGACTCAAAACCGGTTTGTCCCTTTACGTTTTATATATTGATTTTTTTAGTAAAAGGCAGAATAATATTTCACCCTTTCTATATATTGATTTATTGCGACTAATACAAACGGAAAATACCAAAATCTAGTAAAACGACAATAAGTTTGGTATTTATTCCACTAAACAGTAAGTAAATACTAAAATGTCTTAATTCGTTAGGTTGTCATAAAAAAGCTTGAGAGAGTTGAATAAATTGGAAATCTATTTTACCATATAAACTTACATTTTTTGCTTGATGTGTGCAACTGTGTGTTAGATTTCATCAGACAAATAAAGATTCGGGTCACTTGATTACTGTAACATCTCAGACTAACTGCACTAGAAATTAATCGGTTTGGCCACCCCTGTACCCGCGTTTTTATAATGCGTCTGATAAAGAATATATCCAATCCTTGTAAGGAAACCTTCATTTCCTTCCCTAAAAGATGTGAGGTCTTACAATCTGACCTTCTTGGGAACCCAGCGTCCCGTTGGCACACTGCTCCATGTCCCAACTCTAATACCATTTGTAACATCCTATTGGGAGCCTAGCGTCCTTGCTGGCACACTAGTCCCATTTCCAACTATGATACCATCAGTAACATCTCAGACTAAATGTACCAGGTATTGTTCGTTTTGTATATACATGGACTCACGGTTTTAAAAACGCTATGATAAAGAAGGTATACAGTCCTCATAAGACAACCTTCGTTCCCTCCCTAAACGATGTGAGATCTTACAATCTAACCCTCTTGCAAACCTAACGTCCTTGTTGGCAAACCAGTCTGGTTCCCCATTCTCATACCATCCATAACATTCCCTTGGGAGCACAACATCCTCCCTGGCACACAAGTCCAATTTCCGTTACTGATACCATCAATAACAGCTCAGGTTAACAGTATCAAGTATTGTTCGTTTTTTTATACATAAAGTACTGTTTGTTGATGCATATTACTTAAAATTCAAGGTTACAGGTAAATTATGCGTAAGTACAACTTATTAAAGCCTCATGCTTGAATTCATGTAACTAACTACAGATAAACGTAATCAAATATAGAATAAATATTTCATTTTAAATGTAAATGATTTAAAATATAATTAAAATAATCATTGAATTTTAACATAATATTTAATTATTATATTTATAAAAAAATCATATTATTAAATCAAAAATAAATTACTTTGTTATTAATCCTAAATTAAATTATAATAAAAAAAAATTACTTAAAGAAATTATATAAAAAAAACAAAGGCTTTTAAATAGTTAATTTTATACTAATATGAATATAATTTTTTAAAATTTATATTTTATTCAAAAAATATTCATAACCACATAAAAACAGGGACATAATAAAACGACATATTAAAAACAAGACGTATCTCATTGTATTATGCAAATACACTTATATAGTTCAATAAAATATATTCAACTTTGTTCTCATGATTGCCTTCAAATCAGCCCCTTTATTTTGACCTTAATCGAAGGGGTCCATTAAATCATCGGGTGGACCTATGAAGGTTTGAGTGGGATCACGTGTATTTACTCGATCGATTTTTATAAGTAAAATATTGTTTGAAGTATGAAACATGGACGCATTAAATTTTGAAGTATCTTTGGAATATTAGAAAAACAAAGTACATCAACTATTTATATCTATACTATATTATAAAGCATTTGATAAAAAAATTTAAAAATCATCATTTATGCATGCAATACTGTTTATTGATGCATATTATTTAAAGTTCAAGATTACAAATAAATTATATATAAGTACAACTTATTAAGCTCCATGTTTGAATTCTTGTAACTAACTGTAGATATAATCAAATACAGGAAAAAATTCTTATTTTAAAATAAAAAATATAATTAGGATAATTATTGAGTTCTAACATAATACTTAGTTATTATCTTTATAGAAATTAATTATTACACCAAAAATAAATTACTTCGTCATTAAACCTAAATTATATTATGATAAAAAAAATTGAATTAAAGAAATTACACAAAAAAAATCAGAACTTTTATAATTTTTATGATATCTTTAAATTTATTTTTATAAAGAAAAACATTATTGTTTGTTCAAAATTATATAAATTCGTATTATAATATCGACATAGACCAAAAACTAAAATAAAACATTAAAATCGAAATATATCTTACTGCATTACATGAATACCATTATATTTAACTAAAAAAATACCAATCAAAAAACTAAAATAGTATCTTGAAATAAAAAAAACCCCGAAAAATTCCATCTAAGGTGTCGTTTACCAAACGCTTACCCGGTAACCACTTATCAGTAAAATTCAAAACTATCACTTACTTATTATATATGATTTTAGTCAACAAAAACGGCATCGTATGAAACGATTTACCTTGTAAGCGCTAATTATGGTAAGAGTCATCGCCTTTACTTAGCGGGTAAGACTCTTGGTCCTTGTCTCGCTCTTACTGAGTAAAATTCTTGGTTCTTACCATATTCGTCCAATCATATAATGTGACTTAGTAAAAGTCGACCAAGATAAGAATTTGGTAAACGAAACTAAATCAACAAAAGACTTAAATAAGAGAGGATATGGCGCTAAAGAGGTAATGGTGGGGGGTGAGAGTGGAAAACGTGAATGGATATACTTGTCATCATGTGCCCAACACGTGGATTGTTTATGCTGGTTACTGACGAGACGTGTTGCTTTTTTGCCAAATTGCATATTACTCCTGTTTTTTTAAAATAAATTTAAAGACTGTTTATTTGTTGCTGAATGATTTAATGTATGATAATTTGATAGTTAGAATGATTAAAAAACTCTTATAATATAATACAAATGAAATATAATTGTTTAATAATTATTTACAATTAAATTAGGGCACTGAATGGTTAAGGACAATCAATGATGCAAAATCATTCAGAAGATTTTGAAATCATTAAAAGACAAAAAAAAATTCTCAAATAAAATTCATTTTTTAATGATTCAAAAATTATCTATTAATAAAACTATTAAGAGTAAATAAACAACCCCTTAATAATCCACTTGGGTTACACGAAAATCGCACTATGCATCGTTATATCAAAATAGTGGTTGAGAAAACATGTCGTTGGTTTACATTTTCACGTCTATCTATTACTGTAACTTTGTTTTAAATATTTAATTTAGTAGGTTAACTCATGGGACATTTAGTTACTTATGTTGTTTGTTTTTAAGAGGTTCTGAAGTTTGATTTTACTTTTAATTTATAAGAAGTGGTGTTGAAGTATGAAATCTGAATTAGTCAGACTGCTTATTTTTACGTATGAAGTCTGAAATCTATATTATTATGTTTATTTTCTATTAGAATTTAAAAACAAATTATTATGTTATATATATATATATATATATATATATATATATACATAAACAAATCAAATGCAAATCATAAAAATGATTAAGATTTGTTTACTATGATTTAAATATTTAAAAAATATAATTAGGGTTCATTAATTATGATTAACGTTTTATGTTAGAAAACAATCGATGTATTTATGAAACCAAAAATTCGTTAAACTAGATGAATGTTTGAGATTGATTTGTAACATTTGATTGGTTTGTATTTGATACGGTCTCAAAAAAAAAAAAAAAAATATATATATATATATATATATATATATAATGTCCTATGATTGTGAAATCAACCTAGACCCACGAATTAACCTATTTTAGCATATGTTTTTAATGTTGTTAGGATAAAGGGATTAAAGACGTGTAATTAGGGGGTTGAAAGGTTCGGTGAGACACAATATACAAAATCATTCAAATGGTTTTACACCCATTAAGAGATAAATTTTATTTTCTCAAAACAAGATTCACCTGTTAGCGATTCATAGATTAGTTCATAATTATTGAGAGGTAAACAAACAGCCCATAAACTACAAACTTGGTCCATGTGGTTCATCAAAAATAACACTTTTGTTCCTGCAATTTTGAAACTATACTATGGCTATCATGGTTGACAACAACGTCCAGATTTAATTCATTCCTCTAATGACCGTTAAAAAATTCCGTTAATGAGAGACATTTTCGTTCTTTCTGTCATTTTGTTGATATTTTGTGATTTACTCGATCAAAATCGATTTTATGATTTTGGACGTAATGATTTTTGATTGAATAAATATATTGAATAATAACATGAAAATAATTAATAATTCTAAATAATCAACAAAAAGACCTATTAAGTTATATTCTTTAGTTTAATTACATATTAAATTATTATTTTATCAAAACATTTTTAGTTTAAGAAAAAAATCAAATTTAATAAAAAAGGGAGCTTGATAATTTACCGACACTTGGATGACGTATTTTATATTGTTTTACATATTAAATAATTATTTTATTAATATATTTTTAGTTTAACTACATATTTTAAATGATTATTTTATTAAATTATATTTAGTTTAAGAAAAAAATTTCAAAATTTTAAAAAAAGTATTTATCAACATTTCATTACAAAATCCTAAACCTTAACTGCTTTAATAGGTTTCATAATCCATTTATTTTTTGATTAAACAGTTGGTTAAATATGACAACATTTAAATTATTTTAAAATTAAATTTTTTAACAAATTCTATTACATGGTTGAAGTTTATTGACTTTTACAATTCTAGAGATAGTAAGTTGGTCAAATTTATTGCACTCAAATCCCTACACTTTAAAAAATGTTCGGTTTTAACCCTTATGGTTATTTTTTTCTCTCTTTTTATACATGTTAAAATAAATGTCAAATTGCAACAAATAACAACTTGAAAAAACCATACGAATTTAACAAAAAATAATAAACATGATTCCACTTCGTTAGCATGTTATCTATATATATATTTTGAAGTATATAACATTTATATACGATAAATAGAACAAATAAACTTACATACTTTCATCACCTTTGATGAAGTTTGAACTCTTGCACCTTCTAAGAGATCAAAGACTCATATACCGCTAGGCCAAAGGACGTTTGGTAGCATGTTATATATTTGGTTACTAAAATTATAGAAAGTAATCAATTTTGAACAACAAAATAATTCTAGTGATGAATTTTTTAAATATCACGACTAAGTTAAAAATAAACAAAAGTATGCTGTTATTTATTATAAGTTGACTAAAAAATAAAAGGTACAAGTTATTTAAATTAAAAGACTAAATATCATGAAAATATAAAAATAAAATGTTATGAAGGAGATCACTATGGTTGGGGTTGTCGGTAATAAACTTTTCACCCAAATGTGTAAATCATTAAAAAAAATTCCGAAAAAACGATTTGGACAAAAAATTGATTACCGATAACCCCAACTGGCCGTCCATAACCCATCTCCAAGTAGGGGTGCTCAAAAACATGACTAACCCGATCAACTCAACCCAATCTAATGCAAAATAACTCAACTTGAAGCAATCCGATGTCTATTCGAGTTGTAAAATTTTCAAACAGTATGTATTGGGTTGATATTGAGTTACTGTTATTTGAACCCAACCAAACTCGATGAACCAAATATTCTTTTATTTCTTCGATTTAATATTATTGTTGAATTTCTATTAATATATACATTAGGCAATGACACTAACACGTACGCTTTTCATATATACATACTTTCAATCCATTCACATATATTTATATAACTCATCTGTATATATGTTCAGTAACTGTAAACATATATATGTAAATTGAGAAAATTAATTAAATGTGATATACGTAAGAAATATGAATAAGTTATATCAAATGGTTGATAATAAAAAAAAATTATGAGTAAAAAAATAACATATTCAAAGTTTGAAGAATACTTTTATGTATCAAAGTATCTTGAGTTAAAAAATTTCAAACCGCAAACATTGAGTTGACTTGTTCAAATGTCTTCAACCCGACCAACTCAACCCGTGAACACCCCTATCTCAAATGACACCAATATGAGAGACATTTTTAACCCACTTAGCGACGGATACTAGGGGGGGGGGGGGTTCAAGATCGAACCAGAGACTTGTTTTTTTTTTTTTGGCAAAGTGGCCACATCCCTGAGCTACATGTCGAATTTGAAAAAGTCTATTTGAATATGCTTATATGAACCAACATCACATGATAATTCATTTGGGTATCTTTTGAATGATTCACATATGAATATTTTTTTAATCTTTTCTTCTTATTTTCTCACGATATTTAACTTATTTGAACCTTTAACATAAAAGGTAAGAGACTGTTTGACAGTTGTTGAATGCTTTGGTCTTGAATGATTAAGTGGTCAGAATGATTAATAGGCTCTCATGATATAGTGTAAAATGAAATATAATTGTTTACAATGAATTTAGGGCGCTGAATGATTAAGGAGACTCATGATATAAAATTATTGAGAGGATTTTAGAACTATTAAGAGACAGACTTTTTTTTGCCAAACAAAATTCACCTCTTAGCGATTCAAAGATTGTCTCTTGATGAAACTATTAAGAGGTAAATAAACAACTCCTAAATATGAAGTACTTTTTCTAATTCTTGCGGTATCATAATTATAAATATGTAAAAGTAGAAGGGCATGAGTTCAATTAGTACCATTAACATGAGGGTGGTGAATGTAATTAAAGCCCTTAACGTCCGGATCAACAGGCTAAGCAGAGGAGAACATGCTTCCGTTGCTGTTCATCTAAATCAGTCGACATTCTATCGACATCTCTATCTAACCTCTCAGAAAGATTTATACTCCTGTTTTCAGGTAATTAATCGATAAATTCAGTCGTTCATATCTTTAGTTTTTAGTTAATTGAATTCTGCGTTTGATTTACCATCCATTGTTGTTGATTTTTCTGAAAATATCGATGAAAGGGGTTTAGTTCATGCATTGAAGAACAAACACATTTTGGTGTTTTTTGATCTTAAATAGAGATGGAGTTTGTCTCTGAATCGATGAATTGTACTCCTTTTATTCTGTGGGTGGTTAGGGGTCAAATCACATATTTCTCTGAACGTTAATGGATGATTCTTGAACATCTTGAGTTGAAGAAAATGCTGTGTGGATCGTGTTTTTGACTATATTTCTAATCGAATCTGATTATATTCTTATTACTGTTGATTTGATTATGAAGTCCTATAAGAGTAGGAAACGGACCTGTATTTTTTTTTTTACCATGAATGGGGGTAATGGTTTTATGCAAAAACCAAGAGATGACAATGCATAATATGACTGATGGAACTTAGATCTGATGAATATGGAAGAGATAAAAGAAGAAGCGGCAAATGCAACGAAATATTCCCCTCTGCTTTAGAATATTGTGGGGTGCACCAAGTAAAAGTTAGGAGATAAAGGCTTAAGCTTATGCGTGTGCTTACTGATATGTACAATGTATAACCTATCATATTCTTTTTTCTTTATTGGTTTGATTTTAGACACGTATAGAACAAATGTATACAGATGGACCCTGTGTGGTTGATTTATCAAAAAGCACCCATATCTCCACACTCTTATCCTTGCGACATAGTTACAGTCTTAACTGATCCTGTAGTATGCTAGAGTATTTTAGTTCTATAAAAGAAACGGGTCCTGTTTATGCTTGGTAATGGTTTCGGTTGGTAAGCATGGACCTTAGCTCATTTTCTTGAATGATGCTAGAAAATGAATATGAGGGAGCGGTTAGAATTTTGAGTGAAGTAAAAGGGGGAGAGGGATGGAGGCTGTTCTACAAAAAATTCTTGACAATTATTCCATATTAGACCTCTTTGATGCTTATCCCTTATGAATTGGTTGTTGGTATTCTTGTTTATAGACCAGACTTGTAAAGAATCTTTGCAGATAAAGTCATGCAGGGTGAAGATGAGTTGATAACAAGAGTTAGGTCCATGATTTTATCTTAGAAAATGACAGGAGTATCTAGTGTTACTCCTATTTGTTAACTATTTCACTCCCATGGAAAGGTAAGAGAGTTTGAAACTTTAGAGGAGCAATCAATGTGAACTGTGATTTGATGTTCAACTAAATTATAATATAGATAGGTGTAAAAGCTAAAAAGAGCACTCACAGCTTATTGGTCAACCTCTCCTTTAATAATTAGTATGCCACTTTAAGTTATTAAGCATATGCTCCATCATCTTGTGTGGTGGACAGTCCAACTGGTGTTTCAACTTGCAATTTGTATCGATGTTGTGAAGTGCAATTTGACATTCAATTAAATTTCACTATAGTATGCTAAATAAGGCTGATATTCTCTCTGGTTCTTTGTGACTGCTGCAAGGTTTGTTGTGATAGAGACATGCTTAAGATCCCAGATCATCAGGTTGCTGGACACGAAGCTCGGGTTGGGAAGCTTGGTCCCCTCATTGATGATTCGGGCCGTTTTTACAAGCCTCTCCAGAGCGATAAACGTGGGTCTGAAGAGGTGGCCTTCTATGAATCATTCTCTTCCAACACTGAAATTCCAGAACACATCCGTAGATTTTTCCCTATCTTTTATGGCACCAAAGTCATGAAGGCATCCACTGGAGCTGAACATCCTCATATTGTGTTGCAAGATATTGCCTCATCCCGCATAAATCCCTCTGTAATGGACATCAAAATTGGCGCCAGAACCTGGGCTCCAGAATCTTCTGAGGCATACGTTGCAAAATGCTTGAGGAAGGATAGGGAGAGCACAAGTGTTCCGTTGGGATTCAGGATATCAGGGCTGCGAGTCTATATCAGTGATGAATTAGGGTTTTATAAGCCTCATAGAGATGCTATCCGTAAAGCTGGCCCAGATGATGTTAAACTACTTCTTAGGAAATTTATTTCCTCTAATCCATCTGCAGAAATGGAAACCGACCCAGATTGTTCTTTAGCATCTTCTGTTTATGGAGGACCTGATGGCATTTTGGCTCAATTGTTGGAACTGAAGGCATGGTTTGAGGATCAAACTATCTACCACTTCTATGCTTGTTCAATTCTTTTCATGTATGAAAAGGGTTTGGCGTTAAAAGGTGCTAGTTCAAATGCAGAAGTCAAGCTTATAGATTTTGCACATGTTACAGAAGGTCGAGGTGTCATTGATCACAACTTCTTGGGTGGGCTCTGCTCCTTAATAAGGTTCCTTTCTGACATACTTAAAGAGACAACCAAATTTACTGTTGAGAATGGTCAGGTTGAGCCGGAGGAGAGCGGATTAATTTGAACTTTGAAACCATCTCTCATTTTTGCTGCTTCTTCGTAATTGTTAAGACCAGGTATTTGATTTGAGACTAAATTAGCCTACTGGATTACAATTTTGCTGATATCTATGATTCTTTACTTGCAATTTTATAGTCATCCTTTGGTTGACAGTTGAGGAGAGCTTAGTATACAAGTAACCTGCTGCTGTTAATAACTCTTTATCTATCTACATCTAGCAAGGTAAGCTGATCCAAATCACATCGGCCAGACTTGGACCAATATCTCCTCCATTTATATTGGAACCTTCCCCCTCTCCACAAGGGTTGTCTTGGAGAGTAATCTATTGGGGTTTCACATATTCTCACATGGTATCAGAACCAAGGTCTACGAATCTAGGGTCTCAACATTTGTCTAGCCTCTCTTGGAGAAGGCATGTTAGAGTCCCACATCAACTAAAGTTGGACCATTTATCCACTATATATATTGGAACCCCCCTTTCTCCTCAAGGGGAGAGTAATCTAATGGGGTTCCTGCATATTCTCACGCTTTGAAGCAGAATGACCAGGGACGGAGCCAAGAAATCAATATCTAGGGGGCTAAAAATAATGTAAGAAAATCAGTGGTTTCATAGTTGGCAAGATCGTTTTAATAAAATGTCCTTTTTGTCAAATGCTTATCCATGTACAATAGATATTAAAATTCAAACAAATTACAAATTTAGAGTATTTATAATTACATTTACATAATTTCATTTAAATACAAAGTATAAAGGGTCCGTTTACCAAAACGCTTACCTGTAAGAGTCATCACTTTTGTGAACCTTACCAGGTAAGATTCTTGGTCATCAAAATGACATAGTATGCACAAGCTTTCCTAGTAAGCACTTACTAGGTAAGAGCTCTCACCCTCACCGGTAAGAGCCGTCATTCTCACTTATCGGATGAGCTTCTCGTTTCTTGCCTTCCCTCTTACCGGTTAAGATTCTCGACCCTTGTCATGTTAATCCGTAAGGTAAGTGGTTTATAAGCGCTTACCGGGTAAGCGTTTTGGTAAACTAAAGGTATGGTAATTTTTTCATTTACAAAAAACCAAACACAAGAAACTTAATTACCTTTTATTATGAAAAATGCATCAAAAGCCTGAAAGCCTCTCGGAGAGTTGGGGCTTTTTTTCTGCTGATAGTAATTGTTTTACATATAAGTAAATTGGGTTGGGACTTGGCAGTTGGCACTATAGTTAGGGGAAAAGNGGGGGGGGGGGGGGGTTGGCATCTGAGAATGACCCTAGCATATAGGACTTTTTCCCCCTCAAGTAAAGGAGCTTTGGCATTTTTGTGGTAAAGAATGGAGCCCATTTGTTGCATATAATTAGGATAACAACATTGTATCTTTCTTGATAGCAATACACATATTCTTGCAACTTAATCAAACATGAAGACCAGCAGTAAAGCTAACTCCAAGCCTCAAGTGTTTCTTCCCTTAGATGCAACCTTACATTTATAAGTACTCCACCTCACATTCTAAAAGTAGACTGCAAAATTAACTCCACTGACAGAAAACAAAAGAAAAATGTTGAGCTCAAATCTTCTCTTTGCCATTGCCATTACCTTGTTATGTAGTTTATCTGCAAATAGCGATAACCTCCAGGACACCTGCCCAACCGACACGTCCTCTGATACCATATTCATCAATGGCTTCCCTTGCAAAAACCCGTCAAACATCACGACCTCTGATTTCAAGAACTTGCTATTAAGCCAACAAGGTAGCACCGACCCCTTCCTACGCTCCTCTATCACTCTAGTCACTGCTGCCGAGTTCCCAGGTCTTAATACCTTAGGATTGTCAACTGCTAGAACCGACCTAGAAATTGATGGACTGGTGACGCCTCATACTCACCCGAGAGCTAGTGAGATGATCTTTGTGGGAAAAGGTGTTGTGATCGCTGGATTTATCGACACAAAAAGCAATCTTTTTCAGAGCGTTTTGAGGGAAGGAGACGTGTTTGTCTTCCCGAAAGGATTGTTGCATTATTGTCTGAATAATGGATTTGAGGATGCAATTGTTTACTCTGTGTTCAATGCTCAAAACCCTGGAGTGGTTGATTTAGCGAATGCTCTGTTTGGAGACAAGGAGTCTGGGATGGCGACGGTGAAGATGGCGATGAAGAAATTGGTGGCCCGTATTGGTGACGATACTACGAAACCTTACGACGAGCTTTAGTCGTCTTGTTGATATGAAAACTTGGAGTGTTGATTTGAATTAGTTTGTGGGATAAACATAGAACAATAGAACACAAAATATAACGTTTTGCTTTTGTTTTTGTGGTTATTTTCGTGTGTCATGTGTGTATATGAAGAAAAAAGGCATTGCTATATTGGCTTGTTCAAATGAAATACTTCAATTCATTTTCAATATCTGGAGTTCGATTTGAGTTTGTGTGGCAATAATATTGTCTTCAATACAGTTAAAATGACAATAATATCGAATATTAAAAAATGTAAACTTTATATAATCTCTTATAAGAAAGGGCAAATTGCATGAAAAAATAATGTAATTTAACTTGATTCCTATTTTTGGGTAATGTACTTTTAAAACTTTAATTTTGGTACTTAAGATGTAACGGACTTGGGTATAAGCTAGGGGCGTGTGCGGCCCCCGCCTTTTAATTTTGACCCAATGAAAAAAAAATAGGTATCAAAGTGTATTTGCTTTAAACTGA
This sequence comes from Cynara cardunculus var. scolymus, assembly GCF_001531365.2. Taxonomy (NCBI): domain Eukaryota; kingdom Viridiplantae; phylum Streptophyta; class Magnoliopsida; order Asterales; family Asteraceae; genus Cynara; species Cynara cardunculus. The sequence continues at coordinate 36,587,664 of NC_037530.1, forward strand.
CATGTCATGTTCTAAGTTAACAAAAAGTGATTGCAATCTATTATTAAATTCCATATTATAGGTTTCAAGTTTTAATTTGTTTTAAGTTTTTTATTTTAAAACATGGTAACAGAAAGTGATGTTATTGAATATTAATTGGTTGTATATAACCAAAAGAAGAAAGATCTAGTTGATATCAAAGAGTCTTTGACCTAGTGGTATCATAATCTATGATCTTTTAAGAGGTGAGAAGGTTCAAACCTCATCAAATATGAACAGTATGTGTAAGTTATATTTAAAAAATATATTAATTAAAAAGTCAACTTTGGTTGGACTTTGCCACCAACCCAATGGAGGAGTTAACAAATGGGTGTGCATTAAAAGTGTGTTTTAATGGAAATTTTCAACTTCCAACATGTCCTTGTTAAGCTTTTCTATTTTGAATTTTCTTGCTCCCATAATGATTTCCAGCTTCTGTAAAATAATAATAATATTAATAACAATAACAATAATAATAATAATAATAATAATAATAATAATAATTTATAAATGCTTTAAAAAAATAAGTGAATGGAGGATGTGTATATATTTATTAAAAAGAATTTATAAATTATATATTGTCGTTATTTGGATAAAGTTTTGGGAGAAAAGTATTTAGGTTTTGAAAAGTTTTGTCGATAAAGAAGATGTGTAGATTCTTAGGTAGTACTTCAAGATTGGGGCAATCATTTTCATGTAAAGTAACATTGACTCGATGGATTGATTCCTTACTTTTCTCGTTCATACTTTGAAGTTTGATTTACAGTGTTTTTTTACCTTTATATTTCTAAACCAATTTACTGGATGACAATTCATTTGTACGCATGTATATATAAGTAATTGAAAATGTTTCTAACTTTACTTCAACTAGTATTCGAGCTTGCTGAAAGCGCTTGCTTGATCAAATGACAGATTACAAAATAGGACTTATAAATGGAAATCCTATCTAAAACTATGATTGGGTCTCCGAGATACAAAGTATATTTCGGATACACTAAAGACACATTCTTATCAATTATAAAGTCCAAACATCGGATGCTTCAATAACTTAGAATAAAATGTGACTTTATGAGAATCAAGATTGACCGACCGACCGACCGACCTATGAAGATACGTCAATAGGATTCTTACCTTCAGATGGGGAAATCTCACATTTTATTTAAGCTACAGATCCGATGGTGAGTAGGATTTGAAACCTTGAGCTAATAATTTTCTTTGTTGAGCGAGGTTCGCATGTTAGTCTTTTGTGTTGTATCGAATACATAGAATACATATAAAACACTTGTGTTATATCAAATGGATAATGTATATCGGATATAAAACTTGTGTTATATTCGATGGATAATATATATCAGATATCAACACTTGACATATCCGATAGATGATGGGGAAATTTATAGAAAATGAAAGTTCTAAAAATTAATTTTCAATATATATATATATATATATATATATATATATCACCATTTACAGACTGACCACCACCACTACACCATCCTCTCCTTGTCGTTGTCGTTGGGAATTGTTACAACTGTGGTCTTTAAAGTATCTTCACCGTAGCAACACCGCCATCTTCGACCACCTCGTGTCGCCACCATATACTCTCATCCCTGCATCTTTACGTTCACTACCTCATGCAGCTTAAACCATCCACCACCACCACCACCACCACCGTTCAACATACCATATACTAGTGGTGAATCCATATCTCGTGAACGGGTGGTCTTCTCTTTACCACAATGTCCATCTCTATCTACCCCCCTCAATCTTCATTATACATTAAATCCAGATCTTGAAACCACCAGGAAAAAGAACTGAAGCCTGATCTCAATCTCATACAAGGATTCATCCAGCCTTATTGCCCCCCTCCAGATCTAAAAATCTACTCATAATTCGAACTAGATCTTGTGAACAATTGAGCAACGATGGTGTGCACACTGTGCACAATATGTGGTGCATGCACTATGCATATTGCCATCCAACCACGTAACCCCATTTACAAACTGTACACAAAGTGTGTTGTGCACTATGTGTTTAGGAGTGGTAGTTGAACATGTTGGGGATGAATGTGTTTTGTGCAAACTATGTTCAAAAAAATTGGGGTGGAGGTGTTCGAATGGGTTGGGGACGAAAAAGGAGAGGAGAGAGAGAGAAAGAAAGAAGAGGGATGAGAGAGAGAAGATCTATAAATACCCATAATGCCCTTTATTTGAATCTGTAATTCAAAATTTCTGAAATCAATAACTTATTAATTTAATATCGTTCAATGGTTTTAAATGGAACTCCCATTTCCCACAAAATGTCTAATAATCACTATCATTATAATCAATATATTTATGAAATATGATAATATTTATTAATTATGATCACGATTTTAGATTAGAAACAATCGAGACATATACGAAACCAAATACTTATTAGATCACATAAATAACTAGAGCATCTTCGGTGCAAGTTTCTTAAGAACTTACATAAAAGTCCACAAATGGTAGTTCTTATAAGAACTTTTTTACGGGTCTCGTATGTTTTTTTCAACATTTATATTATAATATATAAAAAAAAATAGTAAATTGTCATTTCACAGTTCACACCAACTTCAAGGTAAGAACCAAAGTTCTTGTACAAGAACTCAAAAGATGTAAATATTTTATTATAAAAACTTTCTACAACGTTGGTTCTTATAAGAGCATATCTTCGATGCAGGTTCTTATAAGAAACTACTTTTTGTCATTTTTCTTGCCACCTCATTTCCAATTCACCAAATTAATAATCTACATAAAGCTCTAGAATGGTAGTTCTTATAAGAACTCATTTTGTGGTCCCATGTATAATATAAATCTAATAAATATATACATATTAATTATTATATAGGATATAAAAGTCAATAAAATATAACAAAGAACTCGTAAATTATCACTTCACACCAATTTTTTTAAGGTAAGAGTCAAAGTTATTGTACAAGAACTCAAAGAGGGTGAAATTATTATAAGAAGTTTTTACCAGAAATGGCAACGGGCCGGGTTCGGATCAGGTATTGGTATCCCCATCTCTGAAACCGATAGCTAAAACCATCCCGATCCCCATCGGGTCCCTGCGGTTTCCCCGATCCCCGTTGGGGAACCCGTTAAGGGTAAAAATCATCTTTTTCAACGTTGGTTATAACCGAACCCGAACCCGATCTGAAAAAAATTACAGTATGATAATTTTCATAATTAAAAGTAAATTACAATTTTTTTTAAACTTACATTTAATTTAAATGTCTCAAACATAATCGAACTATTACAAACAATGTATTAGATTACATTATAAAACTAAACAGAAATTCAAACATCATACAACCAAAATCACGGTTTTAAACAAATAAACTAGATTTTTTCGTGAGCTTTATTTGGGTTGTTGAGGTAAAGTGGATAAAAGTCTTTTAAATTTTAATGTTATTATTTTCTTTTAATGATATTATATATATATATATATATATATATATATATATATATATATATATATATATAGGGCCGGGCCGGTGATCACCGTTCCCGGCCACGTCCCTGTTAAAATCCCCGAATTTGTCTCCAATCCTCTCCCCGATAAGATGTTCCTGAACTCGACCCGAAAGTTTCATTTTTGGGTTTTCACCATCTGTTTCGGGTTTTTTTGCTATCCCTAGTTTTTACAATGTTGGTTCTTATAAGAAATTACACTTTTTGCTTATAAGAAGAAGTTCACTAGAAAACCTGAAAAAAAAAAATAAAAAAAAATTAGAAACACTCTGGTAATCATCTATCTGTAAGATATGTATATGTGCATACAAGTATTTAGAGTTGTTTCTTGATTCCTACACACATATATATATATATATATTATATATATATATATATACCGTATAAATTACTTATATACACATATACACACCGTATAAAATCAACGCTTTTAAAATTGATTTATATGCTTTAAAAAATCCGCCATCCTTTGTATGTGAAAACCTTTTGTTTTCCCATCCCATACCACAAATGAGAAAGTAGGATCGTCGATGGTATCTAGATTTGTAGGAAGGGAAGGCAACGGTGGCATTGCGTGCGCCATCGGTTGACCGTTAAACCTCTTTCATCTCTCAAGCAACCTTCCAATATTTGGCATCTTGCAGTGAAGACGATGGAAGGAACCGACTCTTTGACCACCGTGTCGTTAAAATTTAACGGCAATCAAAGCACCCAACATTTTACGCCATTGATAAATAACCAATCAACAAATCATCAAACCCAAAAAGCCTTTAACGTGTAGTCTTCATCCTCTTCCCTTTTCTTCTTGTTCGATCTTCAATCGTATATATGAATAATTGTAGATACAAACACACACGGATTTGATTCATACACTCCAATTCTTATCTGTTAAACCCACTATTTTTCTTCAATTTTTGTATATAGTTATAGTTTACAGGATTAATTTATGTCCTCTTTAATGGAGGTCTCATCATCATCATCATGTTCTTCTCCACTATCGCTTCATCGTCTCAATTTCGCCCCACCCAGACCCGTTTCTCGTTTCTCCTCCAAACCCTTGACCCGATTCACCTCTTCCACTACCTGTAACGCTTCCTCTTCTAGTTCGTCGTCTTACTTTGGAGTTTCTCTCTCTCATGAACTCTCGAAATCGATGAATAATTACACCCTTTCTCGAAAAAGACGTGGGTCGTTCTATATTGTATCTGGGGTGTTCGAGAGATTTACCGAAAGAGCCATTAAAGCCGTGATGTTTTCACAGAGAGAAGCTAAAGCTTTGGGCAAAGACATGGTGTACACACAACACCTTTTGTTGGGTTTAATTGCTGAAGATCGTGCTCCTGGTGGGTTTCTTGAATCGGGAATCACCATTGACGCTGCTCGTGAAGCTGTTCGGAGTATTTGGGATGACGACGGTGGTTTGGGGGCGGCAGCTCCGCCGTCAACCTCCGCCACAGACGTATCGTTTTCTAATGGTACGAAGAGGGTATTCGAAGCTGCAGTTGAGTATTCAAGAACTATGGGTTATAAATTCATCGCACCTGAGCATATCGCCATTGGTTTGCTTACTGTAGATGATGGCAGTGCTGGTCGTGTCCTCAAGAAGTAAGTGAATCCTGCCATTATTACCTTCTTATTTCGACACATATATGAACATCCACAAATGTATGTAGATTGTTAGCAGCTTAATGAGCTTACAGGTTATTTGGTCACTGTTTGGATGTGGCTTGATGATATAGAAAGTGGCTTATTCAATAAGCTTCTAGGAGAGTCCTTCCATCTATGAGAAAACCCTCCTAACAAAAACCTTTTCAATCCATTTAGACAGATTAATCCATACAAACAACTTTATCTATATAGAACCTAACGGAAAACCAACCAAACCGACCCTAATTGATGAATCTTAAGCTATTATGCCTTCTCCATTTAACTGTATAATGATGATCTGTGATGTATTAATGATCCAATTCTGGTTTCCCAGATTAGGGGCAGATATGAATCGCTTAGCAGATGTGGCAATCTCTAGATTGCAAGGAGAGCTTGCCAAAGATGGAAGAGAACCTCCTGCATCCAGACAGATGTCAAATAAAACATCTATGAGATCTCTTGAAAAAGTAAAAGGTATATGCTTTTTGGGTCTCAAATGTTCTTTCTTTCTCTTCATTCCTTTTTATGTTCTTATATCAATAAATGGTAATGTATAATTGGGAAATTTTTCAGGGAAGAGTGCTTTAGATCAATTCTGTGTGGATCTTACAGCTAGGGCTAGTAATGGGCTTATTGATCCTGTCATTGGTAGAGATTCTGAAGTCGAAAGAATTGTTCAGATTCTTTGCCGAAGAACGAAAAATAATCCTATTCTTCTTGGCCAAGCTGGGGTTGGGAAAACAGCCATTGCAGAAGGGTTGGCGATTCGTATTTCAGATGCGAAAGTCCCGGTGTTTCTCTTGGTGGGTAGTCCTTTATGAGTGTTTGATGTACGTTTTCTTGGATTTTGGTTTAACCTTTTCTGTATGTTTCGTTGCAGACGAAACGGGTTATGTCGTTGGATATAGGTTTGTTAATTTCTGGTGCGAAGGAGAGGGGAGAACTAGAGGGACGCGTAACTACCCTAATTAGGGAGGTAAAGCAGTCAGGTAAGCACATATTATATCAGGGTCGTTTCAATCTTTATGGAGAATCTATTACACTTGTACCAAGACTATAGATCGACATGACATGTAATAAATAAAACAAAATATAAAAGTTAATACCATATTTATTATTTTAAAAGTCATACGAATCAAAATAATCAAAATGTCTTTAAATAACAATTTACATTTGAAATTATCATTCTTCTAATGTTATTCTGAAGCTGGAATTGGGATTCGCCAAATCGGCATAAACAATAAAAGCCTAAAACATTATAATTAGGCCCGACATTTTTTGGGGGACCATATTCTATATCTCACGATGGAACACCCTCAAGCACCTTCTTGCATTCTATCTTGTTAGGTTCTTGATTACTTTTGATCACGGGATTTTGGCTTAATTGTACAGTATGTTGGCATTGCAGGGGACGTGATCTTGTTCATCGATGAAGTCCATACCCTCATCGGGTCGGGCACCGTTGGACGAGGAAACAAAGGATCTGGACTCGATATTGGTAATCTTTTGAAGCCATCTCTTGGGAGGGGTGAATTGCAGGTCTTTTTCTCTCGAACCAATTTAAAGCTTTTCTTTCAATTTCGGCTTCCTTTTTCCTGAAGTAAAATTTTGAATTTTGTTTGCATATGTAACACCGATGCGATAGGCTGAAGAATTCTAGTTGATATTGAAGTTGCGTTAAGTGTTGTCTGTGTTAAATTATGCGTCTTTTGTAAGCAAGAATGTTGTTATTGCAGTGTATTGCGTCTACGACTATGGATGAGTATAGATTGCATTTCGACAAGGATCAAGCATTGGCACGTAGATTTCAGCCTGTTCTAATTGAAGAACCAAATCAGGTAATTCGATAATCATGACCTGATTATTTGTATTTTCAGTCATTTTTATATATTCTTTATGTTAGAAAATTTGTCCAACAAGAACCCCTACATATGTGTATATATAGAGTCACAAAAGACAATAAGTAACCAGATAAGAGAATACGAGAACGCCCTAATCACAAGTGATTTTACGCTAAAATCATGTGTAAAATCACGTGATTCACGAGACTTTGAGGTCACGGTCTAAGTCGAGCGTTGACCGTATTCCGTAATTGCATGTGATTTCAATGCAAAATCACATGTGATTTGACCGTTTTTATGTTCTCGTCTGAACTCTCCCTATATATATGTATGTATGTATGTATGTATACATACACACATAAACTTAGTATTCAAACGTGGTATTATTTTTTCCCATGTGAAACGTAGAGACATATACAGTTCACATGTGAAACGTAGAGACATATACAGTTCACATGTGAAACAGTACAGCTCATGTGTAAAATCACGTGATTCACGAGACTTTGAGGTCACGGTCCAAGTCGAGAGTTGACCGTATTCCGTAATCACATATGAAAATGGCAAAATCACATGTGATTTGGCCATTTTCATGTTCTCTTATTTCAACCATGTTCCCATTGGAACTCTCCCTATATATGTATGTATGTATATATACACACATAAACTTAGTATTCAAAAGTGGTATTATTTTTTCACATGTGAAACATAGAGACATATACCGTCTCACATGTGAACTGTACATGTTTCACCGGTTCGCATGGTCTCAATATTTTTGAGTTTCTCATTTGATTTCCCCTGTATATATGTGTGTGTGTGCATGTGTGCATATGAAATGTTATGTACAAGTATAACAGATGGCTATAACGTTTAAATTATTTTATCGAAAAACAGGAGGACGCAGTCCGGATTCTGATGGGGCTGCAGGAAAAATACGAGGCTCATCACAAATGTAGATACACTTTGGATGCCATAAATGCTGCTGTGTACCTGTCATCAAGATACATTCCCGACAGATATCTTCCCGACAAAGCCATTGATCTCATTGATGAAGCAGGCAGCAGAGCGAGAATGGAAGCTTTCAGAAAGAAGAAGGAAGAGCAAACTGACGTGCTTTCAAAGTCACCAAACGAGTATTGGCAAGAGATTAAAGCCGTCCAGGCCATGCATGATGTGGTAAAATCGTTGTCTTGATTCTTCTTTAGTTGCCAGAAATAGAATGTCGATTAGATTGCTTTCGTGTAATGATATCATCAATATTTTCCAAATGCAGGTTTTAGAGAGCAAACGCAGCAATCCTGTTGACCCACAAGAAACCGACGATGAGGCTGCTTTGACACTCACATCTGATGACCAAGAGTATGTTCTCCTTGTGCTTATTCCCACTACAACAGAATCGGCTTTATAAAATGCCATATATGTCTAAATGTTTTAATAGATTGCTTTATAGGACTTAATTTTATAGGACCAAATAATTGTGCGACCTATGTTGTTTGGTTGATTTTCCATCAAGTCCTGTATGGATAAAGTTGTCTTTGTGACTAATCCGTCTGTATAGATTGTGAAGGTATTTGTTTGGGAGGGATTTTTCATAGATGGAAGGAGTGTTTTTTTAATTGGGAGGGGCAGTTTTGGAATTTTTTGGTTCTCTGCATAACGCTCCCCCTAGAAGCTTACTGAATAAGCTACTTTATATATCATTAAGCCACGATCAAGTAATCAAACAATCATACATAGCTAACCGAATAAGCTGCGAGTCCCATTAAACTCATTAAGCTTTCAACAAACAGGCCCTTGGACATATTTGGTGTCCTATAAAGCCAATTTTGTTGTAGCGGCCCCATATTAGGCGCAAACTTTTTGGTGGTTATTTTTGGTTCTTAATCTAACTTCTTGTTTTGAACTACTTTCAGGCCTTCCATAGTCGGAGCTGGTGAAATAGCAGCGGTTGCTTCACTATGGTCGGGGATTCCAATTCAGCAGCTTACTGCTGATGATAGAATGCTACTCGTGGGACTTGATGAACGGCTAAAGGAACGAGTTTGTGGCCAAGATGAAGCTGTGGATGCCATCTGTCGTGCTGTTAAGAGATCCCGTGTTGGCTTAAACGATCCCGACAGACCAATTGCAACCATGCTTTTTTGTGGACCCACAGGAGTCGGCAAAACCGAGCTCACAAAAGCTCTAGCGGCATGCTACTTTGGCTCGGTAAGAATTTATTTTCCTCTTAAACTTTATTTTCCAGTTGCAATATTATGAACGAAGGGACAGTTTTTCAGCATTACAGTCTTAAGCCATGCTCGGCAGCTATAAGCTAACTTATTTTTTGAGCTTATGGAGAAAACCCGTTTGGTTAGTCAAGTAGCATTTCAATAAGCTCTAGGGTTTTTTCCACCTTTTTCCAATTATTCCCCTTTTATTTTTCCAATTAAATTTTCAGCATTTTATATTGTTTTTACCAAACATGATTAGTTTATCAGCCAACAACTAACTTATTAGCCAACCACTAGTTTTCACTTTTCAGCCAACAATTAACTTATGAATGTTTTTGTGACTGAATCTTGTGTTGTTACAGGAAGGTTCGATGCTGAGACTGGACATGAGTGAATACATGGAGCGGCATACGGTCAGCAAGCTAATCGGGTCACCACCAGGTTACGTAGGCTATGGAGAAGGCGGCACACTTACTGAAGCCATCCGTAAACGCCCTTTCACCGTGGTGCTTCTTGACGAAATAGAAAAAGCTCATCCCGATATCTTCAACATTCTTCTCCAAATCTTTGAAGATGGTCACCTCACAGATTCTCAGGTTTGTGCATCTGAAAGATGGAAGAAGAAAACACCAAATTTGAGTTAATTTTCTAATACCGTTAGGTTTTATGGTCATGCAGGGTCGTAGAGTATCGTTCAAGAACGCGTTGGTGGTGATGACTTCCAATGTGGGTTCTACGGCTATTGCAAAGGGTAGACACAACTCCATCGGTTTCATGCTTGCTGATGATGAGTCTTCGGCTTCGTATGCTGGATTGAAATCACTAGTAATGGAAGAACTTAAGGCTTATTTTCGTCCCGAATTACTCAACAGGATAGACGAAGTTGTCGTTTTCCGTTCACTTGAGAAGACTCAGGTATATTTCATTAATGTCGGCTTTCAAGTTACTTCCCATCCAAAATGTCGAGTCCCACATTGGCTGGACTTGGACCTATTTGAAAGTAATCTAATGGGATTCCATATATTCACACAGAAAATTTTGTCTTTCCGGTAACCATCAATGATTTCTGGAACATTAAATTGAAACTCGATAACGCTCATCTAAATCCGTGTCATTTGCAGATGCTCGAGATCTTGAATATGATGCTCGAAGAGGTGAAAAAGAGGCTCGTTTCGTTTGGAATCAATTTAGAGGTGTCTATGCCAGTAATGGAGCTTATATGCGAACAAGGTTTTGACCGGAGTTATGGTGCAAGACCTCTTCGGAGGGCTCTCACTCTCATAATCGAAGATCCGTTAAGCGAATCACTTCTTAGCGGAGAGTTCAAGCAGGGTGAGACCGCTATTATTGAGCTAGATGAAACCGGAAACCCGGTGGTTACCAACAAGTCTCGCCAGAACGTGTATTTGTCGGACTCGTCAACATTGTCGTAGTCGAAACCCAATCATTGTTTCGGAGTCGTTTAATGTACAAAGTGATTCATAATTGATGGTGTATATGTTAGAGGAAGGTGTAGAGATCACAAGTTATATTCTTTTGTCTTCAGGTTCAATAAATTTATTCACTTTGATATCTATCAAATGTAATTCCATCTTAAACCAGTCTTGATCTGAACTTTTGATGAATTAGAGTTGGTCTGTTTACTTAAATGCTTACTTGGTAAGTGCTTATTGTTAGAAGCCAATATTATAATCTATTTTTTTGAGTAAGATTTTAGTATATCAAAATGGTATCGTATGCAACAATATATATATATATGGTAAGCGTTTACCCGGGTAAGAGTTGTCACCCTTACTTATCGGGTAAGACTCTCTATCATTATCATCGCTTTTATCAGGTAAGATTCTTGGGCATTGTCATGTTCGTCCGGTGAGGAAAATTGTTCGGTAAGCACCTATCGAGTAAGCGTTTAGTAAACGGCCCCTTAGCTTCTTGTATATCCATTAAATTTATTTATTTATAAAATTTTATAGATAACAGTCACGAAAACCCTCGATATTCCAAATAAAACGGATCATGTTTTGGAAAAATTTAGATTGTTTTTTAAATCTAAAATATATTAAATATACTCGACTTAGGGGCTGTTTGGTTGCGACTTAATGGACTGTATAAGCTATATGGCTTATTCGTATAACTATATCTAGCTGTTCGTTATGGACTTATTCGGTCAGCCACGGTTATGAAATACATTTAGCATGTTTAACTTTTAACAATCATAATATTGATTTCAACAAAAAAAAATCTCCTTTTGTTACTAAAAAAATTGTAAAACTTTACATCTTAAGTACTAAAATAAAAGTTTTAAAAATACGTTACTCAAAATAAAAATCAAATTAAATTACATTGCTTTTTCATATAAATTGCCATGAATAAAAATATTTAACTAATAATTAAGTTTTAGCAAGAACACAATGAGAAAAGCTGTGAATCAAATTGAACAAATTTAGAATGATTTCCATGAATGTGTGTTGTGTGCTGATACCAATGAATTACAAGTGTACTACAAGTTGACGTATTTGGTTCAGCCGTCTCCATCATCATTCATTCATATTCAGCTCTTGCTTTTCGTCATGCCTACCTTCTTCCCCAATTCAATTTCTCATTTCCCTTTTCTTTACAACAGTTGATTTAACCATGAAATCTGCAATGGGTGTGTCTATGGCTGCTTGTGGTTCTACAGTTGCGGTTTACAACAATTTGGTTGCATTTGCGAACCAACCTTTTTCTAAATCTGCAATTTCTAGCTGCTCTTTTACTTCGAATCCTGCTAGATTTCCTTCTGTTTCCCCCAAATCAAGGTATATATGCTCATCACCTTCTTGCTTTTAAATTAACTTAGAAATCCCAATCCAGTTTTATTTCAATTCGTTGTTTAAGTTGTTGATCTTTAATGTTTTCCAAGGATTGTTCCTATTGTGTGTATATAAAATCTGGATTTAAGATCTTATTGTCATTGATTTACGCCATTCTCAATGGTTGATTTCTGTTCTTGTTGTCTTAATTTCACATCAATCGAGGAAGTTTAAAGTATGATTCACGAATTCACAGCTGATTTACTTACAGTTTCTTAATGGAAGTAGAACAATAGTGCAATTATGTGCATCAGGATTCAGAATCTAGGGCTTTTAATTTATTTTCCTGATGTGGGTTTTCACCCAGATTGTCATATACACTGAGTACTGTGATTCCAAAAGCTTCAGCCACAGCTGTGGAGGTATCAAGAAATAAATCTATTTTTAAACTTCAGTTTTGTTTATTGTAAATTTACTTGATTCCATTGGATCACAATGGTGGTCAGCAGGATGGGATCTATCAGGAAACTGATGATGTTCCAATACCTAAAGTGATTATAGACCAGGATTCAGATCTGAATGCAACTGTGGTAGAGATTACCTTTGGGGATCGCCTTGGAGCTCTTCTTGATACTGTATGAAACCTTTTGTCTCTTTACTTAGAAAATTATACAGGAAATTGTTCAAAATAGCCATTTTCGGTCTCCCCTCTTCACTTTATAGCCACTTTTTTAACCAATTGAATGAAAGAGGCAAGATTTCGCAAGTGACACTTATTCATAAAGTAGCAATTTTGCTAGTTGCTAAAGTGCTACTTGCAAAATGGTGATTTGGAAGTCCCATTTTAACAAGTTGCTAAAGTGCTACTTACCCACTTGCTACGCCAACATTTTGCAAGTAGCACTTTAGCAACTTGTGCATTTGGTCTTTTATGAGTATTAAATTCATAAAAAGTAGATTCCGCAAGTTGCTAAGCTGCTACTAGTGAAATCTTGGATATTTCATTCACTTCATTAGAAAAGCCGCTATAAAATAAATTGGGGAGTCCAGAATGACTATTTTGGATAATTTCCCAAATTATATTTACGTGAGATTGTGGGGAAACAACTGCTCTACACTTTGAAGGTAGAGGTCAGGTCTGTGTATATCCTACCTTTCGGGACCCACCTCACCTCAGGTGGGATATACCGGGTTCTTTTGGTTTAGTTTGTTTATTGTGGGGGAAAATGTATATACAGATGAGGGCTCTTCAAAATCTTGGACTGAATGTCGTCAAGGCAAATGTTCATCTGGATTCTTCAGGAAAGCACACTAAGTTTCTGATCACTAAAGCGTAAGTATTCAGCTCGATCCATCTTTTCTTAAGCATCAGTTTTGTAAATCCTGATTCATTTATATTGCGGGATTTTTGTAGTTCAACTGGCCGTAAAGTTGAGGACCCAGAGTTACTTGAGGCAATTCGTTTAACGATTATCAGCAATCTTCTTTTGTACCATCCGGTATTATACTTGTTCAATTTCCATGCTTAAACACCGGTCGTTGCTTTTATATTCAACGCTTGAAATTTATGAAATTGGTCGGTTCAGGAATCAAGTGCCCAATTAGCAATGGGAGAAACCTTTGGGATCGAGGCACCAAAACAGAAGGTATTTAACATCCAAATTAGGACCCTCTTATGATTTTCAAGAGTCAAATGGCTTATCTTATAAGCTGCAAATATTATTAAAATTCATAAGTCCCGTTTTGGTTTGCTGGATATGGTAGGATTTGGAATTGAATTCCATTCCGATTCTGCGTTTGGTTTGAAGAAAAGTCTAGAATTGAAATCCCACAAACATTGGATTTAGAAATCCCATGGGGTGGTTGGTATTTTGTGGGATTCCAGAGGAGTTTTTATAATAATGTTTCAAAATATGTTAAAATCATTCGTTTTATAATAATCAATTAGTAAAAAGTAATTTAATCATTTTTATGATTATTTATAATTTAATTTATAAATTATCTATGAATTCCATTCCAGATACTACAAACCAAACACACCAAAGATTCCAAATCTTTCCACAAAATCCAAATCCCTTGAAAACATTTCGTCCCTTCGGTTCTTGTTGATCATAAGAGTTTGAGATAACTTTTTCCCTAATCCAGATTGATGTGGACATTGCAACCCGCATACATGTATACGATGATGGGCCTAATCGAAGGTACAGTAGGAGCTACCTTTTTCATGGTCATTAATTTCTCCAAGTTTGGTAGGCAACGGGAAGAAGAGCAAATATATATACATATATATATATACACACACACACACACTCTAATACACATATCTTTAACGAGAGTGTTAAATTATGCAGCCTGCTCTCTGTGGAGACGGCAGATCGGCCTGGATTACTGGTGGATCTTGTGAAGATTTTTACTGATATAAATGTTGCAGTAGAATCAGGAGAGTTCGACACTGAGGTATAGTAACAAATTTCTCCCTGCAACAAAATATCAGCTTTATAGGATTCCAAATATGTCTAAATATCCCCTTATTGGACGTATGTTTACTTATATGACCAAACAATTGTATATCCTATATAAAGGGTTACAACAAGACAGGGACGGACCCAATTTTTTTTTCAAACGATGACACCGTTTGACTATAAGAAAAAAAATATAGGGAATTTCAAACGGTGACACCATTTGACTGTAAGAAATAAATGTACAATTTTTTTTTTCAAATGGTGGCACCATTTGACTAAGAAAATGATACTGACAGAATTTGAACTTGGGTCTGGGGTAGAATAAAAGCCTTGCAAACCAACTCTACCAAATAAAAATTGTTCTCATTTTAGTTTCAAAATTCATACGGTGGCACACAACAAATTAATACGGTTGCACCTTTCACGAACCTAAATTTTTTACCCTTCGACGGAGAAATAATACGGTGGCACATGCCATTGTATGCTCTACTGTAGGTCCGTCACTGCAACAAGATGATAATAAGTTTTTTAGGTTACTTTTAAAATAAGATGTCATATTTGATTTTCTATAATAAGACACTTTTGAGAAGTGTCCTATGATCACGTTGTAGGACACTGTATCTTATTTATATAAAATACTTTATAACATAATGTCATATAAAGGGACAAAAAGACTAATAGGACATTTTATTTCAAAATGTTCTAAAAAACCTGTTAGAACGCCCAAAAACGTTTTGTCATTTATTATACGCCTTTAAGTAGGATGCATAATTGTTTGGTCCTATAAACTTTAAGTCCTATGAATCAGTCTATTAAGACATTTAAACATATATGTCGTTACCTGAACGGCAAACAAAATAGAAACTTGTAAGGCAGGAATCTTGGAAGAAAGTTAGAATCGCTCACAAGATCTTATGTTGTAGGGGTTGTTAGCGAAGGCCAAATTTCATGTGAATTACAGGGGCAAATCGCTTATCGAGCCACTTCAACAGGTGAAGTCAAGCATAAAATCCCAGATTAAATCTTCAATTTCTTCATATATTTTTTTGATTAACCTGTATATCCAACCCGCTACGCGAGCCGACTAATTCCAGGGCGACCACTCTCTTCGTGGGTAGCCCGGAGTAACCGCATTTGAACCTCCGTGGCCACAAGGGGATTTTTGTTCCCCTTGGATTCCAACCTTTGACCTCCAGACACTTTTGACCATTGGAGCCCAAGCTCAAACTAATTGGACACCGTGTATGTTTATGTAACTTGATGAAAAATTGGCAGGTTTTGGCGAATAGTTTACGTTACTTTCTGAGGCGACCAACAACAGAGGATTCGAGTTTTTGAAAGGGTTTTCAGATCAAAAGATGTATCAGAAGCTGAATATGCAATCTGCATGTAGTTTATACAAAGGCACCCTGTTAGTAGTTATGGGATGTTAATGTTACATTATTGTAGTAACAATTTTACCTTTTAAGTATTACTGGGTTTTTTATGGAAATAACTGCTCAACTTTTCTGGTTTACACACGAGTGTGTGTGATTCCATTTTAAAAGAATACTGAAAATAACATACTTTAAACATTTAAGTATCTAGGTAACCTGGTTGAAGGATTTACCGGTTACTATGCTGATGTGGCGAGTGATGGGATGAAATTGGGTTGAATAGCAAATAATACTGAGTTGGATACCACATCACTCGTCACATTAGCATGATAACCGGTTAATGCTTCAACGGGTTATCAGGGTACTTAAATGTTTAAAATTTTACATCTTAGGTACCAAAATGAAAGTTTTGAAAGAATGTTATCTAAAATAGGAATCAAGTTAAAGTATATTATTTTTTCATCAATTTGCCCAAAAAATAATTACAAAGAAAAAACTCAATCTGATAAACAAATTATTCGTATTTTCGGAAGTTGTTCTATTAATTTTGTTGTAATAAACTTAACCATAGTAGTTCATGTGTCGTTTCAAATGACACGATTAGATATCATGAGAAGTTAAGAAAAATAGATTCTTATATGAACTGTTGAAAAAATATGAAAATACGTATGTGAACCAACATTACAAATTATTCATATGAGTTTATATAAACATCTTTAAATGAATTTTTTTTAATAAATCACATATAAACTTTCAGTTCTTACTTTTTCATGACATTTAGTGTTTTAATTTGAATGTAGTTATTTGACATAACTAGAAGGGTACTCGCGTAATTAAGCGAGATAAATTTTAATTTTAGTGTTTAGTATTTAATTTTTGTCTCTATCGATATAATACGATTTTATGTGGGTTTGAGAAAGCGATAATTTTTTTGATTTTTGAATGTAATATACATCTGAATATAGCATAAAAAAATAAAAAAAATAAAATCGATATTAGTATCAAATTTAATGGTTTTCGTTTTTTTGGTATAACGTCTTTAATTTAATTTTTTATTATAATTTAATTTAGATTTAATAACAAAGTAATTTATTTCTGGTTTACATATAATCTTTTATAAAGATAATAATTAAACATTTTGTTAAAACTCAAATGATTATCTTAATTATATTTTAGATTTTCCATATTTAAAATGAATGTTTATCATGTATTTGATTATGTTTATCTGTAGTTAGTTACACTAATTTAAAAATGGAGCTTTAATAAGTTGTATTGACGCAAAATTACTTTTAATCTTGAATTTTAAGTAATATACATTAATAAGCAGTACTTTATGCATAAAAGAATGACTTTTAAGAGTTTTTGCGAAATGATTTATAATATAACTATAGGATACTCGCACAATGTAGCGAAATACATATCGATTTTAATGTTTTGTTTTGTATGTTTTTTTGTCTTAATCGATGTAATAATATGGTTTTATGTGTTTGAGAAAACGATAATTTTTTATTTTTGAATAAAATATAAATACGAAGATATTATAAAAAATTGAAAAAAATATATTGATATTAGTACCAAATAACTATTTAAAATTTCTCCTTTTTTTGTGCATTTTCTTAATTCATTTTTTATTTTATTTTTGGTTTAATAATATATTTTTTAATAAAGATAATGATCAAATATTCTGTTAGAACTCAATGATTATCCTAATTATATTTTATATTTTTTATATTTAAAATGAAATATTTGATTATATTTATCTGCAGTTAGTTATACGAATTCAAACATAAAGCTTTAATAAGTTGTACTTACGCATAAATCTAGTTGTAATCTTGAATTTTAAGTAACACGCATCTTTAAACTGTACTTCATACATAAAAAATAGTTTTTTAAATTTTTTTATCAAATACTTTATAATATAATACGGTATAGATATATAGATACATATATAAAACTAAAAGTAGGATAAATCATATCCATCCCCAAAACAAGTTGGAAAGAAAGGTGGCAGTTTATGATTGGATAAGGCATGACTCAGGTTTATACAAATATATAGACTTTGATGCATCATCTTTCCAAGCCCATACAATTAAAGGATGGAGGGTGGTACCCATCTCTATCCTTTCTTTTTCATATACAAATGTGGTTCATATTTGTAGGGATGGACACAACAACATGAGATCATGATGATGTATGAGGCTCAAAATGGCGTTTTACCCTTTTTCTTGGGAAACCAACCTGCATCTTGTGGTTCATGACATACATCCATCCATCCATACATACAGAGGGTATAAAAGAGGGTGAAGCTGTGAATGATGTAGATAAGAGCTGATCCCTGCAAGATGTCTGCAGCAATTGGAAGAGGAGCTCAAAACATGCATATCCACTGCATCAAGTAAACCCTTTCTTTTCTTTTCTTTTTAATGATAAATTTGAATCAGATATATATCACACAGCATTTGGTTTGTAGCGTTCTTCGTTATTTACATACTACGTTCGTTACTGTGTATCTAAGACACCCCTAAGCTTGGAAATTACGTAATACAGACCAGCATTGAGAAAGGGGTATCATAAAAAGAGTGGAGGCGTGGATACTCCAAGATTGAACCACGAGGAAGCTAAGAACAACAACTTCTATGGTGGATCACCTGCGGATGCTGATGTCGTGTGGATCCCTGATAGTCGTACTGGAATCTATTATCCTAAGGGACAAGAAAAGGTCATGGAAAACGTTCCTTCTCATGCTGCAAAAGATTACACCGTAAATTGGTTTTCTATGCCATAAGATCGATTTGTTGTGATTTTCTTGTTGTGCAAGTTTGTGGCGTTATGAATCGATATGAAATCATGACGAGAAATTGAATATAATAAAACTCTTAAAAGATATTATCATAAAGTCTTGATCAACGTTACTGCTCTGTCGTGTAGATTTTGGAAGCTCATTGCGTTACATTTGATTCTTGTTTATATAACATTTATGAGCTCTGATTGTATTACAGTAAATCGTTTTTAACATCAAATAGAATATTCCAACTATACTCTTTATTATTAATTTATATATATATATATATATATATATACATGGGCACGTTCAAATGAAAACCGTGCATTTCTAAGAAACCGTGTAAATTAATTTCGACCAATAGAAATTTTTTATTTTTTTCTAATTAAATTTAATCAATAAGGGTATTTCAATCATTTACAATATTTTCTATTAAATATGGAAGTTATTAATAAATCTTAATTAAGGAAACGTAATAAAGGAAATTGTATAAATGGTAACATTTGAATATTTAATTATATTATAATATTAAAAATTTGAATTTCATATAT
>NC_037530.1:36606944-36608959 GCF_001531365.2 Cynara cardunculus var. scolymus
AAAAAAAAAATCCAGAAATGAAACAGGTTTCATGAACGTGAAATTGGTTCATGTTGCAAATAAATTATGTGAACCGAAACATTTTCATGGTGAACCCGTTGCATTGATTGTGTAGTTGATCCATTTAGTTGGTGAAGAGGAAAATGAAACCGGTGTATTTTGTATTTGATGCGTCATGAACTAAGTGCATGATGAAATGATTTTAATCTGCTAAAGAATCTTGAAGATTGTAATCTGCTCCAGAATCTTGAAGATTGTAAGGCTTAAAGAAATGAATCCATCAAATCAGTGGTGAAATAAGAAAATTACTGTACATGAAATAGGTTTCATGAAAGTGAAATTGGTTCATGGCGTTCTTGAGCATGACTAGTGAAACAGTTGCATAATGTATTTGGTTCGTCATGAAATAATTGAATGATGAAACGGGTACATGAAGAAACTGCTCCAGAATTTTGAAGATTGTAATATGCTTTAGAATATTTAAGATTGCAAGACTTAAAGGAATTAATGCATCAAATCAGGAACGAAAGGAAGAAAATAATTTTGCATGAAAAAAGATTCATGAAAGTAAACTAATCTTAAAAGAAAATAATTTTGCATGAAAAAAGATTAATGAAAGATCGAGTAGGATGTTACCAAATATTAAATTTTGTTTACCATTTATGCCCTTACTGTTGAAATAAAATAAATTTTTAATATATATTTTTATTTAATTTTCTAAAATAAAGTAAACTAATTTTGGTCATTGATCAAGAAAATGGATGGATGAGATTGGTTTACACGGTTTACACAAATGGGGCCGGTTTTTATTTGAACGCTCATCTCTCTCTCTCTCTCTCTCTCTCTCTCTCTATATATATATATATATATATATATTATATAGACTTGGGATCATATGAGACCAATTATTTTCCGTGAGACTCGTAAGACCAATTCTCATCCCTTGGATTAGATTTATAATCGTCAGATCTAAACATTCATAAACGCCACGAGACTTCTCAATAATTACGAAATTGCCATCTTGCAACTTTAGACCATTAGATAATCAGATTATAAAGTTGATCAGATTACGGGTCTCAGGAAAAACCCTTGGTCTCACGTGAACCCAACCCTATATATATATATATATATATATATATATATATATATATATATATATATATTCAATAATACCCTTGTATTATTGGTTGGTTACAAATTCAACCCATAATTATTTTTATACAATCAATTATAATTATAATATTATTTAATTGTGACCAAAATGAATTACTAAAAAAGGTTAGAGTACATGCACATCTAAGATAAATAAAACACGTGTTTTTAAGTTTAATTTTATCTTTTCATTTTCTTGTACTATAAATTTGTAGGTAAAAAATCGTGTGAGAAAAAGAATTAAGAAATGTGAGAATGATCTTTAATCATATTTAATCTCAAACTTATCTATGAATCACGTATTAATATAGGGATTTATCCGGTGTATCTTGGTGCATCTCATCCTAATATGCATTCAAAGGTGAAGATCCATTTTACGCTTCTCACATTAGCTCTACTTCTCATCGAAAACCCAACCCTAAATTTGTAATATATATATAGGGACCCAATCAAATGAAAACTAGATAGTTTATGGTAATTGTGAGGTTTAATATAAGCCAATCATTTTAGGTAATTGATGTTATTTACTAAAATAAAACAAATGGTAAATTAGTAAATTGTGTTGATCATTCAATTTACTTTAATTAGTTTAATTATTTTAATATATGTATATACACACACACACAGACACGCAGGACCAAATCCGATGGCCTTCTTCGGCACCCACCACCATCCTGGTGACATCATCCGCTCATCTTGTCTGACCAAGACGTTGTCTCCAATGATTAACCACCTAAACACCACCTGTGAGCATTCCTGACAGCTAGCCCCATCTTTGTCCATGTGACCCCCTCACTACCTATCTTCCTTCCCCCATCTCCGCCACAATTGGTATTGTTGGGTCACCTATTGATTTGGTGATG
>NC_037530.1:36609059-36624387 GCF_001531365.2 Cynara cardunculus var. scolymus
AGACAATCTTGTAAAATCTGTATTGATCTTCTTTATCAATATATATTTTAAATTTGAAAATTGTGTTTGTATTCATCCCCCCCCTTCTACAAACTGTTTAGTATTCTTGTAGACCCTTTGGGACCAACAGAACCAACTAAGGTATCTGAAACCTTAGCTGATCCGGATTGGATACTCGCAATGCAAGAGGAGTTGAACAAGTTTGAAGCATTGAAAGTCTGGAGATTGGTACCTCGTCCCAACAACAAGACGATTATCGGTACAAAATGGGTATTCAAAAACAAAAAGGACGAAGATGGCGTTGTGGTCAGAAATAAGGCTCGGCTCGTCGCTAAAGGATACAATGAACAAGAAGGCGTTGACTATGATGAATCTTTTGCCCCGGTAGCAAGGATCGAAGCAATACAGAAGTTTCTAGCGTATACGGCACACAAAAACTTCACAGTCAACCAGATGGACGTCAAGACAACATTTATGTATGGTCTTCTCAAAGAAGAAGTCTACGTTGCTCAACCTGAGGGTTTTGTGGATCAGTCAAAGCCGGATCATGTTTACATCCTTGACTGAGCTCTTTATGGTCTTAAACAAGCTCCGAGAGCCTGGTATGACAGCTTATCAGATTTCCTGATAAAGTCAGGTTTCTCGAAAGGTAATATTGACACAACCCTTTTCATTAAAAAGGAAAAGTCCGATATTATTTTGATACAAATTTATGTAGACAACATAATATTTGGATCTACAAACCCAAAATACTGCAAAAACTTTTCTACCTTCATGGTTTCGCGTTTTAAAATGAGTATGATGGGTGAGATGAACTTCTTTTTAGGTCTTCAAATAAAACAATTATCTTCAGGTATCTTTATCTGTCAAACAAAATATATTTTTGATATCCTGAAGAAATTTAATTTAGAAAACTGTTCATCTATAAAAACATCTATGGCACATGGAACGAAAATACATGTTGATCCGTCTGAAAAAGTTGTAGATCAGAAAACATACCGAGGCATGATAGGTTGTTTAATGTATTTGACGTCTTGTAGACCTGATATTATGTTTTCAACACATCTTTATGCCAGATATCAGGTTAATCCAAAGGAGTCCCATGTAAGTGATGTTAAGCGCATTTTCCGTTATCTCAAAGGGACTGTTAATCTTGGACTCTGGTATCCCAAGGGTACTAGTTTTGAACTAACAGCTTACTCAGATGCAGACTATGCAGGCTGTATGTTGGACAGAAAAAGCACTTCGGGACATCTATAGTTTTTGGGAGACAAGTTAGTCAGCTGGGCATCAAAGAAACAGATCTGCGTATCCATATCTACTGCCGAAGCAAAATATGTAGCTGTTGCGAGCTGCTGTTCTCAAGTTTTATGGATGTAGACACAGCTCAGAGACTACGGGTTCTATTTTAACAAAATTCCGATTTATTGTGATTCTAAAAGTGCAATTGCTATTTCATGTAATCCTGTTCAACACACAAAGACCAAACATATAGATATCCGGTATCATTTCATTAAAGATCATGTAGAAAAAGAAACCATTGAACTGTATTTTGTAAATACAAAATTTCAATTAGCTGACTTACTTACGAAAGCTTTAGATGGAAAGTGCTTTAGCTTTCTTGTATCTAAGTTAGGTATGCTTAATTTGAAAATTTTAATTTTTATCAAAAACAGTTCAATTTATTGAATTGTATTTAATTCAAATTCATTTGGTCAAATATCTGTATTTTTAAATACAGGTCAGTGTTTCAATTTATGTATCTGATTTTAAATTTCTTGATCGTGGAAATACATATTTGACAGGGAGTGTGGATCTTTATCTGTATTTTGTTTATCTGATCATATTTTGAGGGGAAGTGATTTTATCTGTTTTGGACTAACAGTTTAAAAATTTCTTACAGGTTTTTTTTACATTATCTAATTTTTGAAAGATGTAGAGTTTAAAAATATAAGTGTTTGGCCGATTTAGACTAATTCGGACAACACTTGTCCGATTTATTGCAAATCTGGACAATGTAGTGTCCGATTTAGACTAATCCGGACAAAAGGCTATATGATAAACTCTTATCCGGATAAGGTTAGATATGTTTTATAAGGACTTGAGCAGATTTCTAAATCGCTTGATTACTTTGAGCGGATTGCTAAATCGTTTATCTCATTTGTGCTTTTCAAGTCTTTAAATCGCTTGTTTGTTGAGCGATTTAACTCCTTCGTTGAGCGATTTAACTTCTTCATTGAGTGGTTTATTCTTAAATCGATTGACACTTGAGCGATTTATTCTTAAACCAGATGACTCTTGACCGGTGTTCTTCTAAATCGCCTATGCCTTGTACGATTTATTGTCCAGATTATCACTTAGTTGTTTCACATTCTCTAAATCGGACACCTGTTGTCCGATTTGTCCTAAATCGGACACCTGTTGTCCGATTTGTCCTAAATCGGATAAGCTTTGAGCGGTTTACAATCTGAACGATTTTTGACTTTGACTACATATACTCGAGTCAATTTTACTTCTCATTTTTTACATTTACCATAAATCGTCTGTCACTATTCATTGTCGTCTCCGCTTATTCTTTGTTAAATCGCTCAAGACAATCAAGAACTTCATCTAATCTCTGTGTTTCTTCATCCATTCATTCTTAAGGTTTACATTTGAACTTGATTCATAACTCTATTGGACTATGTTTCGCTTGGACTAATTAGACTGTTATCGTGTGTGATTTTGAATCTAATAAGTCTTAAAACTGAATCTAATAATCTTTGGATTGGTAAATCATGTGATGCTTAAAATGAAATAAAACTCTAAGCTTTTTCGAATAACACCGGTTAACTCTCTATAAGTTATTTTTAGTGTTGAATAGGATTATTTTAGGGTTTTTTTACAGCTTGTGTTTTGACTGGATTTCTCACTAGAGAAGGTGACCGGAGTTTACTCCGATTAAGCTTAATCCGGTTGATTCTTGTCCGGTTTAGGTTAGTGTTACATTTTTATTATTATCTATTGTTGACCGGATTTCTAATCCGGTTAATAATTTTTTTTGGTTGTTTTTGTTTTTATTTTTTTAGAATTTTTTTTAGTTTTTTTTTTAGTGTTGAATTCTTTTTAGGCTATTTTTTTAAAAAAAAAATTACATAATTTTTGTTTTTAATTTTTTTTTTTTAGTTTTGTTTACATTTTTTTAAGTTTTAGTTTCTTTTTGTTTAGAATTTTTTTAGTTAATTTTTTTAGTGTTATTTTTTTTGTGTTATTTTTTTTAGATTTGATTTTTTTTAAGGTTTTTCAATTTTTTTTTTGAAATTAGCGTTGTTCAATTGATTCGGAATCTAATATTTTAGATATTTTACAAGTAAATGACGGATCTTCAACATCAGTCAGACAAGGTTTCTCACATTCCTTATGTCAGGTCTGACAATCTACCTAACTCTCCTCAGCCATTAAACCAAATTATACCCGATGAAACATTATTTCCTCAATGTCAATATCTTGAAATCAAACCAAACAACCATTCTTTCAGCTTCAATATGCATGCCGAGTACCAAATAATCCCAGAAATCTTGCGCGCACACCCAATTGCTTATTCTCTTTCTTCCCACACACCAGTTCCTATGGTGTATTTAAAGCAGTTTTCGAGTACACTTACTTTGGCCAAAGACGGAGAAACCTTTTATTTCGAAGGAAGCATAGATGAGTATGTCAGCCGATTGACATTAAAAAGACTTAGAAGAATACTACGCCTTCCTAGACCGGGCTCCACAGGGTTTGAAACTCTTGTAACTGATGACCAACTCTGCCGTGACATCAAACGGTTAGGATACTCGCAAGAGTTGACTAACCCGTCTCAATTCAAACGGTGTTTCCTACCTTCGATCTGGCATCTACTTTTTTCAATCTTGAACAGATGATGACTTCAAAAACTGCGGGAATCGATACGTGCAGTAGTTCATTCCTGAAGTTCTTCCATGGGATAGTCTTTACGCGCAAATATGATTATGCCCTCATCATATGGAATGAACTGGTCGAGCTCGTTAATGTTAAGAGATTTTTGTCAAAAGCCAGAAAGTTCGTGCCTTTTCAACGGTTTCTGCAATTGTTCATAAAAGCAATGATGAACTCAAATGAAGACATCCCGGCCAGAGCTAACAGTGAAATGGGGCTGACGTTTGTCATGACTAGAATTTGGCAACATACCGAGGTTGAAGATCTGGACTCAATCATGGAGATTCCACCCGAGCTATTTGCCTCCGTCGATCAGAGGGCTCAGTGCGTTATAGATTATAGACGAGTGATAGATCCTATAGTTTAGCCAGAACCGGTTGAACTTACCCCGGGATCACCCCATGCCTCAACTGAGAGATAGAGGGTTTAGCTGTAGGTGAGAGTGTTCAAGAACACGGGTTACCTGAACAGGGTTGTGAGTTGAGGGAAAACGTAATTAAGAGGGGTGAACAGGAGCGGGGACCCTCTGATCAACATAGTACTTCATCTGATAGTACTTCCTCGACTTCATGAAGTTTGGAAGATACTATATCCGACAATCAGGCAGTTCTGGGTGATGACGATGACAATGACAATGATGATGATGATGCTGACAACCATGCTCAACCGATTCCTTCACAGAATATTCAAATAGGAGCAGTGGTTGATAATATTAATGAGATCTTTCCATAGTTTGAAGCTCCACAGACTTGTCCAAGTCTGCATTCTCTATCATTTAATGTTGATGTTTTTGGAGCTAGACCTGATGACTATGATCGAATGCTGGAAGACTTATAAGATATTCCAGTAGAAGAAGGAGATGAGGGAGCTGAAGTAGAAAATGCTGAGAGGTTGAGTGAAAAGGAAGTAGAAAAATATGGTGAGTGTGAGAGCGGAGCACAAAATCAAGATCAAGCTCCTTTCCTAGCTGAAACACATAGTCGGGCACTCACATCTACAATTGACATTTATTCGTTGAATGTTGATAATGAAGAAGACATAGCTAGCCCTGCTATGCACTTGCACAACCAACCCGACCACTCAACTGGTTCTCAACAACCAGCTGTTTCATTTCAACACGGGGACGTAGCACATATGCTATCTACTTCTCACTTGGAGAATGTAGATATTGAAACAAGTAGGCCGCTGCCCCAGCCTACGACTTCGATTATGTGCACCTCGAGTTTAGAGCCGATACACTTAGGTACACAAGAGTCTCAAGCATCTATTGCTCCCATTGCAGTTCTTAGTGAACTAGCCGGAATGACCAGAGTGGTGTCAATTGACTCCCACAAGGACCTGTCGGAAGTCCTACCAGTGCTACAACTTTGCCAACACTGAACGTAGGCACAACAGTTTACTCAACTGTTGTCTCAACTGGTAATCTAAGTGATCCAGGAGTTATTTTACCAGACTTTGTGTCAAGGGAATATTTGGACGGCGCCCTAAAGGCTGTTCAAGACAACATGGATGCTCAAATTGCAAGTATCAAAAGACTGTTGAAGGGGAAGGAGCAAGTAGAAGAAGAACAACCATATGCGCGATCACCACCGCCTGTACCTGAGCCTCTGACGGTACAAGAGCAATCGGTGGATGAACTTAAATCTCTGTTATATGCTAATTTGATGTCATCCCAAAATCCTGATGCAGAAGATGCAGATTTGGTTGGACTCTTGAGACAACAAATTGATGAAAACCCCCCTGTTCGAGCCTTAGATTTTTTGGCCTCTCAGGATGTGGTTGCTTCTAGCTTGACCAAAGTTAGTAAGTTAATCACATCAAACACCCAAGTTCTTAAAAGCTCAATTGATGCCCTTTTTGAACGGGTATCTATCCTAGAAGAGACTTGTCGAGCTCAGGCCACCTCATTCAAACGAATACATGATGACCCAAAAGATCCTGATCATCATGAGGGGGAGAGGAAAAGACAAAGGGTGGCTGAGTCATCTGCTCGAGCTCTATGTGTTGAAAGAGAGCCAGCTACTCAAGACGTTAATGTTGAAGGTTCTGTTCCTGAATCTACCAGCGAAAGAACTATCAAGCCGATGATTGTGGAAGATGATGATGTATTGGAGACAAGTCCAGCGATCGAGCCAATGGTTGAAATGCTAGCGGACTCTACAGTAGGAACAAGGTTGTTACTGGGCTTGTCGGCCAATGTCGGATTTAATGATGTTTTTTCCACAGAGCTGGGTGGAGAACAGGATTTCGGGGAAGATATAGATAATATTGACAAATCATCTGGGTGATATTTTGACTTTGAAGCTGACATCAATGATGAAGACCCAGTATTCCCATTTTAGGGTGATCATCAGATATTGCCGGAACCCTCCACTACAGTTGAAGCCGGTGCATCCGATACTCCTAGAGAGCCATTTGATCCAACCGAGATTTTTACGAAGAATTATGTACCTTTTGAAATTCGAGCTAATGTTCCAGGCTATGACAGGGCTAGAATCAGAGAGCCTTATCTTGAAGACATCTATTTTGGCATCATCCTCCAGCATCGCAAAGCTCTAAGTGCTGATAAGATTATTGGTATCCACAAGGAAACCAAAGAATATCATTTGGAATACAAGCACTTCCTTAAAGCCAAGTGTCTCCCTATCAGTGAAGTAAGGACCAAACATCGAGTTGTGTCAATAAAATAAATTGATGCTCAAAGACTTCTTAGAGTTTGGTATCCAGTATTCACGGTGATACGACAAGATGGTAAGATCTATAGATTTAGTGAAGCTGACTTCTCAAACTTGTATTTAGAAGACCTGAAGTATATATACCATGAAAATTGGAACATGACAAACAGAAAAGATGGAGCTCTTGTTGCTCTTAGTGCGATCAAAAGGTTTATGCGCAGTCACGTCAAAGTTTTTATGGTTATTGATGTCCAAATGGGACTTGAAGATAATCAAAGAATTATAAATTTGAAGAGACCTGATCAAGATCTAGAAGACATTAAAGCACATCCATTCTACATGATTCTTGAACAACCGGAGTTTGGGGTGATATACGATGATGTGGGTCAGATAAAGAAGTTCATGAGGTTCAGTGAGCTAAACAAATTCTCTGATGGGACTATTCGAATGGTGAGACGGGCACTGGATATGAGGATAGTTAATAATGATAAAGTTGCTGAGTCGGAGAGGATGAGTTCAAAAGATAGATATTTGTTGATCAATGCCCTGAATCTACTTGAGGAGAAAATTCAATATCGGAATGCACTGAGGAGGTTGGAGAAACTTCTCCGACTCTGAAAGACAAGATTTACGAGAGTTTGAACTTGAATCCAAAGGGAAAGAATGTTGGGTTCAAGTATGTGCGTTAAAAGATTGTATTCAAGTTCTCCTTTATTAAGCTTTGTAATAGTTAGGCTTTAATGTTTTTCCTTAGTATAAATTGTGATTAGACTTGTAATTGTCATTAACCTTCTACAACTAATCTGATTATTGTTGTAATATTCTCTCTCATGAAATACAAAGAAGATTGTTGGTGAAAATTCTCTCTACTCATATTCTTGATCTTCATCTTGAAGATTAATTCTGAATTTGTATGCTTTTGGGCATTTCAGAGTCAAGATCTTTAAATCCAATTCATTGGTAATCCTTTTTTCCATTAAGTTTTTCAAATACATCTTGGGCATCTTTGTATTTCTTCATCAAGAGTTCATTGGTTTGAAACTTCTGATGAAGAATCTCCCTTTCTTTTTGTAACAAATCTTTAAAAGCCACTGAATTAAGTCTTTCTGCCTCAAATTCTTTCAAGGCCTTTACCTTCTTTTCTAAATCTTTAGTTATTCTCTTGTTTAGATCCAAAAGTTTTTCTTCCTCTGATTTTTTCAGAGATGCAATGCGAGTTTTTTCCTTAAGAAATTCAGCATTTTCTTCGATGAGAAGATCAGTCTCTCTTTTGTAAAAACTGACTTATTTTTCAGCTTTTATTCTTTCAAATTTTTCAAAATTTAGTTTTTCTTTAAGTTTGAGAAAAGCTTCTGAAAGTTTAATGACCCTTAACTCTAGCTCTGATGGAGCAGAGTTGGTTTCATCGATGGAGGAATCACATACCTGGTCATCGGAGTCAGAGGCAGATTCTGCATTGGACCTGGCCATGAGGCATATGAGTGCTTTGTCTTCTTCATCAGATGAAGAATCAGACACCCAGTTTTCCTTTTCATCCATCAGGCTTCACTTTTTAGGATTATACTTGTACTTGTGGTAGTCAGCATCCTTTACCAATCGTCCATTGCATTCTTTTGAAAAGTGGCCTATCTTTCTACATCTGTAGTAGCGAAGGCCATCTTTTCTACTATCTCCTTCTCTTCTGTCCTCTCTTCTTTCATCTCTATCTTCTCTTCCTTTTCTTCTTTCATTTCTCTGATGAAACTTCATCGGCTTCTGTTCATAGGAAGGCTGATACTTCTCCCTTCTAGAGTCTCTTCTTTCATGGGGCATCTTGACAAACTTCTTCTGGAACTGTTTAGTTATCAAGGCCAAAGATTTTTCAAAGGCTTTGAGATCATCATCGAAGTTAGATGCTTCTTCATCAGATTCTAACTCAACCACTAGTGCCTTTTTACTCTTTTTCTTCCGTTCTCTGGAGGAACACCTTGTAACTTCTTTTTCTTTTGCAACAAGGGAAAGAGGTCCACCGATGGATACTTTCCTCTTCAATATGTCCTTTTCTTGAGCAGCGAGAATTCCATAGACGTCATGAAGCGACCAACTGTCTAAGTTCTGATTTGCTTGGAGGGACATTGACAGTTGAGTCCACTCATCGCCGAGACTTTTGAGGAATAAAACGTTGTTTTCTTCTTTCGTCTTGGCGATGTCATTTCGGCGACATTAATTAATCAATGTGTTGAAATGATCATAGGTCTTTTGAATCGGTTCATCAGGAAGATCCTTGAAATTTGTGTATTTGTTTAGGCATTGCGCCCTACAATTTTTCTTTGTCTTCGCACCTCCTTCCAGTTGGCTTGCCAGTTCATCCCATATCTCCTTTCCTGTTGTACAGGCACCTAGTGATTGGAAGATATCGTTGGGAATGGCCATAATGATCAGGCTATTTGCCTTTATGTTTGCCTCTACACATTCCAAGTCATCTTCATCCCAATTTTTTTCGTCTTTTTCCATGTAGTTGGCAACAACTTCTGCAGTCGTGCTTGTTCCACGAACTCCTAGAACAAGAGTCTGAGGAATATATGGGCCTTCCATGATAGATTTGAGGTAATTTCTATCCATCCCCTCCAGGAAGTTCACCATTCGAATCCTCCATTGTGGATACTCTTCACGTTGAAGAGTTGGAGGTTTGGTGAGAGAACCCACTCTATATGCAAAATTCTAGTTGGCCATATTAACTTTTAAGAGAGAAGAATAACGATTTTTGAAGAGAAGAACATGAATTTTTTTATGAATGGAGAATTGAGAGATGTTTGAATTGATCGATTTTGATTGAAAAGCAATTAATTGGCTCTGATACCAATTGTTGATCCCAGATCTCTCAATAACACGAATATTCAAGTTATGAATAACCTAAATATATCATGAGGATGGAAAAATAGTGAAGAACTCAAGGATATTCAAGAAGTATTTGGAGAGTCAAAAGATTCACTATTATTGATTAATGTAATGGGAAGCGTGAACGATTACAAGAAATATAAAGACTATTTATACTAGTAATCTAAATATGGAGATTGCTATCTATGGAAGACATATCGCAAATCTCTTATGGAAAGAAAGCAATCTAGAAATATGGAAACCAAATTAAACTAATTTTGGCAATGAGAATCTAGCTATCGATTTGCCATCTCCAGGTCTCTTCTATGAGGCGTGTTCAACCATGAGTCTTTGGGTCTTCTTCAATGAGTATCTCTGGTTGAACAGTTGTGAAATACTCCAAGTGTTGGTGACCAGAGAGGTTATGGAGATGCGCTATTCATCGCACCTATGGACCTTCATCGCATCTCTGGTTGTATAAAACACTTAGGATTTTTCCTTGCAAGTCTTCCATCGGCCTTCCGCTCTTTCACACTTGTATGTTTTTCATTACTTTTACAAATAAGAGTGATGGGGTCTAACAAAACCAAAGACTCAAACAGTTTACAAATCACGATCAAACAGTCCAAAACTCAACCTAAACCTAATCCGATTAAGATTCAAGATCAAGATTCAAAACGATTTAGTATAGTCCAAACACAAATCCGGTTAACATATTCAAGACTTAAGATCTAAGATTCAAATGCAGTCCAAAATATGTTCTTAACAGTTCGAAGTCCAATATCCAGATTTTCATTTCTTATGTTTTAGATTTAAAAATTAGGATTAAGATTGTTCGATTAAGTCCAATACGAATCCACAAACCTTAAATGTGCAACATAAATGTCCAAAGATACAGATTAAAGATCAAACAGAAGTGATTAGATGAAGAACTTTGAAGAACTCGATGAACGTCCGGAGATGAAGATTTTGAGAATAACTTTGAGCGAATACGATAGAAACAGTAAAGGGTAAAAGTGAAATCGGATAATCCCTTTTATAGGAAAAGAATGAATTTTCACATCCCTATCCGAACAAAGTTCTAACCGGATTGAAGTATCATCGGACAAATACTTGTCCGGATACAACACAAGAAACAAACAAACTCTCAAAGAATACGAATGAAGCTTGAATGGATTTCAACTCTGGATAACACTATGAACAGATTAGCCCATCTCCAGATGACACTATGACCGGATAACATAGCAAAAATACTCTAAGTCAAACTCAAAGGATAACATATCAAAATACTCTAGTTTTTTGATCTACAGCTTTACCAAAAGGATCAACATGTAGTTTTGAACCAGGAGTCATATTTTTTTTCATAGATGAACAGTTTTCCAAATTAAATTTTTTCAGGATTTCAAAAATATATTTTGTTTGACAAATAAAAATTCCTGAAAATATTTGTTTTACTTGAAGATCTAAAAAGAAGTTCATCTCACCCATCATGTTCATTTTAAATCTAGAAACTATCAAGGCAGAAAAGTTTTTGCAGTATTTAAGATTCGTAGATCCAAATATTATATCATCAACCTAAATTTCTATCAAGATAATGTCAGAATTTTCCTTTTTAATAAAGAGGGTTGTGTCGATATTACCTTTCGAAAAGCCTGATTTTAGAAGGAATTTTGATAAAATGTCATACCAGGCTCTCAGGGCTTGTTTTATTCCATACAAGGCTCTGTCAAGGATGTAGACATGATCAGGCTTTGACTCGTCAACAAATCCTTCCGGTTGAGTAAGATATACTTCTTCTTTGAGGAGACCGTTCAGGAATGTCGTTTTCACATCCATCTGATAAACTGTGAAGTTTTTATGAGCAGCGTACGCCAAGAACATCCTGATAGCTTCAATTTGTGCTACCGGAGAAAATGTTTCATCATAGTCAATGCCTTCTTGTTGATTGTACCCTTTAGCTACTAGTCGAGCCTTGTTTCTAACAACAACTCCATCTTCATCTTTCTTGTTCTTCAAAACTCACTTAGTACCGATAATCGTTTTGTTTCTGGGATGAGGAACCAATCTCCAGACTTTTAAAGTTTCGAACTGATTTAGCTCCTCTTGCATAGCGATTATCCAATCCGGGTCCGCTAAGGCTTCAGAAACCTTAGACGGTTCAATGTTACTCAAGAGGTAGTAGCAGGCCTAGTTCGAATAGATGCGTTTGGATCACCAATAATTTAAGTTATCGGATAATCTTTGGTCCACTTGGTGCTATAAGGTAGGGGAATGTATGAATATTGATCAGAATTTTGATCAATGTAAGTATTGGGGGAATTGTCCGGAACTGGTTCGGGTGAATGTTCAAAATTTGGAATTGAACTAGGCTGAATATATGACTGAGGTAAAATATTATCATCTTGAATGACCGTAACCTCTTGCAGATTGATGTTCGATCCCTCTTCAAACTGAAATGGACAATTTGGATCTTCCATTACAATCTCTTCATCGACATCTTCAGAAATTTCTTCGAATACAACAACTGGAACATCAAAAGATGGACCAGATAACTGTTGTTCAGATTGAATCTATTGATCATCCCTGGACAAATTATTAGAGTCATTAGGTTTGTTGTCAAAATAGTCATCATAAAAGTTTTCCAATAATGAATCCAAATCAGAAATATTAAGATCAGAAGAGGAAGACTCAGTGAGATTTGCATTTCGTGAAGTGTTAATTATCAGCCCGGGTCTTGAACTGCTTTGTTTAGAAGCCACATCAACAACTTCATCAAAAGAAACATTTACGGTCTCATTCACACATTTCATCCTCTTGTTATAAACCTTGTAAGCAGCAATGTTTTTAGAGTAACCAATAAAGACAGCTTCATCGGCCTTGGCAGAAAACTTACCTCTGTTCTCTTTGTCGTTTAGAACAAAAAACCTGCAACCAAAAACACGAAAGAATTTGATATTAGGTGTTCTTTTATTTATGAGTACATATGGTGTTTTACCAAACCTTTTGTGAATGAGGGATCGGTTCTGGGTAAAACACGCAGTACAACTGCTTCAGCCCATAGAAATACAGGAAGCTTCGAGAATGTTATGAGTGTACGAGCTGCTTCCACTAGTGTTCTATTTTTCCGATCAACGACACCATTTTGTTGTGGTGTTCGGGCTGCCGAGAAGGTATGAGAGATACCATGATATTCCAGAAATGTACCCAGAGTCTTATTCTTGAATTCTGTTCTATTATCGATTTTGATTTTCTGAACAAATAACTGTAAATTGACTTGAATGTTCTTCAAGAGTGAGATGATTGTCTCTGTGCAAACATGTGTATGTGGAGTAGTCATCAACAACTATTAACACATATGTCTTCCCGTTGATACTCTAAACTCTCATAGTGTTAGCTCACTTTGAGATCAATCTTCATACCAGCTTCAAACATCCATGGCAGATCTGATAATTCTTGAAGAACATGAGAGGAGATAGATGACAGAAAAAGTCAACTTTCAAACTTTGGTCAAACCTCTATTATTACGTATATGATTTTACAATGAGCTCCTACCTAAAATTACACTACGAAAATCTATTTATAGGGTCAAACTTGAACCCTCTAATCAAAGTTAAACATTACAGAAAAGTCAAACACGATGTCTAAAACAATTATAGACAATTTAATCTTTCAAGACGAATACAATTTAACACTATTTTTCAGTCCTAACATTCTCCCCCTTTGTATTCAGGCTTGATAGAATTTTCGCGCATTGAATCTCGTTGAACTTTGTCTCTTTAAGCTCTTTATGACTTCTTCAAAAACAATCTTCAAATGATCTTTAGTTGAGAAAATCTTCTAATATTCTCCCCCTCGAATGTAGAACAACAATGATCTTCTCTTTTGATAATGTAGAAAAGTATCATAAACGAACTTCAAAAATGATCTTCAGTATACGATCTTCAAAGAATCTTCTTCAGATAACAGATAACTAACATTCTTCTTCAACAATAAACTTCTTCAGATACCATTCACGAACATTCACTTCATTGAGAAATCTCTATCAGTAAACTTTTGAAACGATGATCTTCACATTCAAAAAACTCTCAGACATTTTAGCACAAGAATAATCTTCATTAATAGTCTCCAGTAACACTCCTTTGATGAAAGACCAGATTACATAAATGATACCAGATTGAATACCTCATTTCTATAAATGATAAACAAACCACCAAAAGTTACATTTTTAGACCATTAGAAAGCAAACGGGATATAATATTTACGAGTTTCTAATTCGAAATGTCCGCTTGGTTTACAGGACGTTTCTGTAAGCACCTGATTTCCAAAATATCCTAAAACGGACAAAATAAACTTAATAGATTTGCAGAAGCTTAAACTATATACAAGATGAAGGACATTAGCTACCCGTTATCTAGATACTTGCAGTTACAACCAAAAGACAACTAATAATTTACAATCCATAGCTGTATTCGACTAACTATATAATACCAAAAGAGTTGTGCTACTGGAAGCACCAAAAGCAAAGATCTCAATCTACCCGAGCTTGTTCTTTGCCTTATCTATACGGCCTATAAAAATGTGAACAACTAAAAGGGTAAGCACAAAATGCTTAGTGAGTAAACAGGAACTACTAATTACTAAAGCTTCACAAATGTAATCCATGGAAGTCAATGATGACGAAGGATGTAAATCATGTAATAAGTAATCATCATTCGAGAATCATACATCTGAATATCAAAGTATGCAACTAGATCGTGTGAAAGTCAATAATTGATATGTACTGCCACTGAGCTATCCCGGTCGTGGCAAGCACAACAATATATATCATAGATTTCATACCACCCGAGCTATTCCGGCCAGTGGAATGATCTTTCCACCCGAGCTATCCCGGACAGTGGGGAAAATGACCGGACTCTAACACGGTCAAATATGCACCATACCCGAGTAATCTCAGCTGATATGGGCTTAAGCGTGCCTCCCCGGGTGAAACACAAAGTAACCACCGAGTAGCACGTATGGAAGGACGGAGTGCAATAGCCAATAATCTCTTGGAATTGATAAGGAGACATAACATGGATGAGTGTGGAAGCAAGTAAAAAATAGATAACACATGTCTAGCAAATAGCAAGTTAAGTAGCTCCATAAAATCACAGTGCTTTTCGATACTAAAAAATCGAGCCAACTTAGGCTCTACGTCCATATATGTCTAAACATCGTCCAACGGTCACTCTGGAAGGACCAAGTGAGCTTATTTAACACCTGTAATATGTACCCAAAGTTTCATAAAGATCCGACAACAAAAACTTAACCAAACTTAATTTAAACTCATTTTGGGCACTATAATTCACAACTCAAAATCAACTTTTTATCAGTTTTTAGACGCAATAATAACCAACCTAGAAGCCTTATTTCTAAAAAGTCTCTAAAGGACAGGTTTAGATCTACATTTAAGATTTTTAAAATGTTCAGAATCGTAGCAATCCGAGCTATGGTCAAGAAGTTATCGCACATTCAAAACAGCATAACGGATAGATTCGGTGCTGTCAAATTCACCAACTAAATAGGCTAAAAATCCATATTTTGGATTCAATCTTTATTCCAACAATCAAAATACCATCTAACCATGTTTATATTATTGATTACAAGATCAATACTCAAGAATTTCACCAAAATAGCCATTAATGAAGAAAATCAAAGTTCAACCTATGCTCTTTATTTTCAAAAGCTCCAAATCATCAATCAAGCATCATAACAACTTAGTTAGGCTATAACCAATCTAAATACAACATATTACTAATATAACTCAGATTATGTTTCATTGATTTCATCTCTAACTAGCTTCAAATCAAGAGATTAAC
>NC_037530.1:36625132-36631029 GCF_001531365.2 Cynara cardunculus var. scolymus
TGCAATTCGGACCACGATGATGCTTCCATTTCACCAATACCAAATCGATTGTCTTGTTCCAAAGATTTGTCGTTCTTTCGTTTAGAATTTCTTCTGGTTCCTCGATATATCTCAGTCGTTCGTCAATCTTCCCCTCAGCTAAGGGAATTGTTTCATCATACTTACCCCAACAATTTCGAAGATATCCAACATGAAATACATCGTGAATACCAAACAGCTCTTCTGGAAGTTCAAGTCAATATGCTTGTTTGCCAATACGTTCAATGATTTTGAATGGTCCAACGAAACGTGGACTAAGCTTACCTTGCTTACCAAATCGTAGAATACCCTTCCAAAGGGAAACCTTCAACATAACCATGTCGCCCACGATGAATTCAATTGGTCGTCGACGATTATCGGCGTATGACTTCTGTCTGTCCTGAGCGACTTTCATCCTTTTCCGAATAACTTGAATCTTATCATGCATAATTTGAATCATTTAGGGTCCAGCAAGCACTTTCTCACCCGTCTCACGCCAACACAGTGGAGTTCGACATTTACGACCATATAAAGCCTCAAAAGGCACCATACCGATAGTCGAGTGATAGCTGTTGTTGTATGAAAATTCAACCAATGGTAGATGCATATCCCAACTACCACCAAACTCAAGGATATACGCACGCAACATATCTTCTAATGTCTGTATCGTGCGTTCGGACTGGCCATCAGTTTGGGGATGATAGGTTGTGCTCAATGCCACTCGTGTCCCTAGTTCTCGTTGTAAACTGGCCCAAA
Organism: Cynara cardunculus var. scolymus; assembly: GCF_001531365.2. Classification (NCBI taxonomy): domain Eukaryota; kingdom Viridiplantae; phylum Streptophyta; class Magnoliopsida; order Asterales; family Asteraceae; genus Cynara; species Cynara cardunculus. The sequence goes on from NC_037530.1 coordinate 36,625,907, forward strand.
ATTTCGAAGTAAATCGTGAATCTCGATCAGAAATTACCTTCAGAGGAACACCATGTCGTCCAATAATATCGTCGATATAAATTTGTGCCCATTTATCCATAGAATACGACTCTCGAATAGGTAGAAAGTGAGCACTTTTGGTTAAACGGTCCACGACAACCCAGATGTTGTCGTGCTGACGAGACGTCTTCGGTAGCTTTGTAACAAAATCCATTGTAAGTTCCTCCCATTTCCACAACGGTATATCGAGAGGTTGAAGGCTACCATAAGGTTTTTGGTGTTCAGCTTTAACCTGCGAACACGTAACACATTGTTCCACATATCRGCCGATATCACGCTTCATTCCCRGCCACCAATATTCAGATCTCAAATCGTAATACATCTTTGTACTGCCCGGATGCACAGACATCTGCGACTTATGTGCTTCAGATAATACCAATTCTCGAATACCACCGAGTTTTGGAATCCAAACACGGTCCTTGAAGACTTTAAGTCGTTGACTATCATCTGTCAGATACGAAACATAACCAACTATACGCTCTGGTTTCACACGATCAGGCTTCAAAGCCTCTACTTGCCATTTTCGTATGTTGTCAACTAGTGTGGATGTCACGGACGTATGTGTAATAGCATAACACATGGAGTTTGCATACTCCTCCGGCTTAAAGCATCTGCAACAACATTAGCTTTACCTAGATGATAGAGAATTTCACATTCATAGTCTTTAATCAGTTCCATGGCTCGTTGTTGCCTCATTTTCAAAGTTTGTTGAGTGAAGATATACTTCAAACTCTTATAATCTGTGAATAGTTGACATTTGGTACCATATAAGTAATGACGCCATAATTTTAGTACAAAAACGACCGCTGCCAACTCAAGATCATGAGTTGGATAGTTCTTTTCATAATCTTTCAACTGTCTCGACGCGTATGCAATTACGTTGCCTCGCTGCATAAGAACACAACAAGACCCAATTTAGAAGCATCGCTGTAAACTACCAAGTCGTCACTACCTTCTAGTAAAGCTAGAACAGGAGCATCTGACAAACAAAGCTTTAACACCTGAAAAGCATTCTCTTGAGCTTCACCCCATTCGAACATGACATCTGTTAGGACTGAAAATCAGTATTAAATTGTAAAGATTCCTATAATCACTTTTATGCAGAATTTCTTTGCAAGAACACTTTCCCCGCCACACACACACTTTTCTTCTTTCACAAAGATCTCTCCAAAAAAAAAGTAAGATAAGATTTAATCTTATCTTTTCTTTATATATTTTAACCAAGGCGATGTGGTTTATTAATATAAAACACTTTAGGGCTGTGGAGTTTTATCAATTTAAAATCTCTTTTCTTAACCATGAAGATTGCATACCTTCATATTTTAATAATATCTCATGTATGCATATTACCATACATGCATACTCACAATTTAACACCTTCTCACATATGCACAGAATCACATTCACATATATATATATATATATATATTCTATGCACATTATCATGTATTCACATATAATCACATAAAGGTCACCTCAACCAATGTTGTCTTAAATCCAGGTTATCACAGAGACATTGTGAATTTTGACCGTCGAAAGTCCAAATTCATCTCACACCTCCTTAAGGCATTCCGATATTGCAATTTTCCATCAAGAAGTTTGAGAGCACTTATTAGAAGAAACCTTTCTCTCAGACTCAACTTTTCACGATCTGATGCTTTTTCATCGAAAGCTTTAATTCTTTCAAGACCCCTCCGCACTATCTTAATGGTTCCGTCACAGTACTTGTTCAGCTCACTAAACCTCATGAATCTCTTGGATCTGTCAGCATTCTCATAGACAACATCAAACTCAGGATCTTCCATTATTAGGAACAAAGGGTAGCCTTCAATGTCTTCAAGTTATTAGTTAGGTCACTTCAAGTTAACAATCTTCTGTTTGCTTTCGAAGCCCATCTGTACGTCGATAACCGAAGACAACTTGACATGGCACTTGAGATATCTCTTTATCACTTTGAGGCCTAGAACCACTCCTTCCTTTCTAACCATCAGATCATGAATCTAGTGGTAGAGATGCTCCAAATCTTTGAGGAAGAGATTCGTAAAGTTAGCTTCATTGAATGTCCAGACACGACCATCTTGTCTCGTAACCGAGAATACAGGATACCAGACTCTGATGAATATGTTGGCATCAATACTCTTGATAGACACAATCCGATGCCTGGAACGTACTTGACTGATCAATTGGCATTTAGCTTTGCGGAAGTGCTTGTACTTGATGTGATAATCATGCATTTCCTTGTGAATACCGAGTACCTTGTCTCCACTTAGTGCTTTTCGATGACGTATGAAGACTGCAAAGTATCTGTCTTCAAGATATGGTTCTCTAATACGAGCTCTGTCGAACCTTGGATCATGGTACGTATTGCAAACAGTACGTAGTTTTTCGAGAAAATCTCTATAGGGTCAGGTACCGCGCATGAGGTATTGGAAACACATTGAGAATCTGCAGTAGGATGTTCAGGAGCAGGTTGATGTTCAGACTGGAAAGGGAATATCAGATCATCTTCGTCGATATCTACTTCAAAATCAAAGAACATGTCGTCTGAATCATCTAATGTATCTATGTCAGCTCTGTAGTCCTGAACTCCTCCCATTTCTCTTGAAAAAACTTCGTTGAAACCCACGTTAGCTGACAGATCCAGTAGCAAACTTGTTTCTACTGTGGAGACTGCTGGCTTTTCAACCATTGGCTCGATCACTGGATCTGTAGCTTCAATTATCTCCTGGCCAAAAGTCCGTTCACTTACACCAGCTAGAACCAAACAATGTTCTCTAATCTCTTCAGGTTCAGACTCTCCAGAAACACCAGCAACACCCATTGAGGACTCAACTAACCTCTGTTTCTTATTGTCCTTCTCATGGTGATCAGGATCATCCTGATCATCATGCCTTCTTTTGAGAGAGGTGGCTTGAGCTCGACATGTGTTGTTTAAAGCTGATACCCGTTCAGAGAGGGTATCAATAGAATTCTGCATAAGAGATAGAGCTTCGGTATTTGAAGCAATTGTAGAACTAAGCTTAGAATAGTTAGAAACAACAATGCTTTGGAAAGAAAGAAACTTTCAAGCCTTAACAGTTGGGTTTTCTTCAATTGACTGCCTTAACAAACCAACAAGATCTGCATCCGCCGAATCTGGTGTTTGAGATGAAATCAATTTAGCGTAAAGAAGAGACTTGAGCTCATCCACCGATTGATCTAGCTCCCTCAGGGGTTCAGGGGCAGGCGGTGGTGACGGTGCAGAAACTTCTTCAACCATAGGACCCTTTCCTTTTAGCAATCTCTTCAAACTAATGATTTCTTCACTAAAAGCATCATGAACAACCTTTAGGGAGCCGTCCAAGTATTCCCTTGACACAAAGTCGGGTAAGCTAACACTTGGATCACATAGATTGCTTATTGAGACAACAATTTAATAAACTGTTGTGCCTATGTTTAGTGTTGGTAGAATTGTAGCACTAGTAGGACTTCTGACCGGTCCTTGTGGAAAGTCAAAAGACTTTACTCGGGTCGTTCCGGCTTGTTCACTAAGAACAACAATTTGAGCAACAGATTCTCTTAACTCATGTGTACCTAGATTGTGTATGGGCTCTAGACTCGAGGTGCACGTAATCGAAGTCGTAGACTGGGGAAGATATCTACTTGTTTTAATATCTACATTCTCCGAGTGAGAAGTAGATAGACTTTGTGCTTGATCCTCGTGAGAATGTGAAATTGTTGCTTTTTGAGAAACAGCAGTGGCTGGGTGGGACGTGCAATTGCATAGCTAGGCTAGCTATGTTTGCTTCAATACCAACATTCAACGGATGAATGTCGATAGTAGATGCGGTTTCCTGGCTATGTGTTTCTGTTAGGATTGGAACATTACCTTCTTTTTTAGTTCCACTCACACCCTCACCATCTTTTTCTCCTTCCCTTTCACACAATCTCTCAGAATTTTCAACTAAAGCACCCTCATCCATCCTTATTGCATCCAAAAGTTGATCGATCTCTCCAAAGTCTTCATAGTCTTCAGTAATGTCAACATCAAACAAAATATCATGAAGACTAGGACAATCTTGTTGATTTTGATTGGCATCAAAGAGTTGATTGAAATTGTCAATAATGGCTCCAACATTTATGTAATAGTCTGGTTATCATTTTGATTATATAAATATATATATATATGTGATATATGTGTGTGTGTATGGATTTATTATTTTAAAAAGAAGAAAGGAAAAGGGAGTCGGCTAGTGAAGCCGCTCACTTTTTATAAGAAGTATATATAGTTTTGTGAAGGAAAAGGTATTCACATACACACATTCCATATTTAGAAATTTCTCTCTCAAGTATTGAAGAATCTGCACAGGAACAAGAAGAGGAAAGATATAAAAAAGTTTTGATTCTCATTTCTAAAAGGTGAGTGTATAAAGAGCTTTGAATATGAATTGCTTATATATAATCTGATAAGCATTTTAGAACTGGTTATTGTGAATTCAAATGTATTTTATGTTGTTTCTTGAGTAATCCGGCTAAGAGGTGTCCAGATTGTAATCCGGATACATAAACCGTTTGAGCTTTGTCCGGATATTGTCTAAACCGGACAAGTGGTGACTGGATTATGTTTTAAACCGGCCAAGAGGTGACCGAATATCTTTTAAACTGGATAAGAGGTGACCGGATAATGTGTAAACCGTTTAAAGGATCAAAGTGTTTATATTGATCGGATTGTTAAACCGGACAAAGATGGTTTCAAAGTGTTTTGACCGGATTTCTAAACCAGAGAAAGAGTTGGTTTATTTTCAAAGTGTTTTGACCGGACTTCTAATCCAGACAGGTTTGACCGGACTTCAAGTCCGGATGAAAAGAGAATGTTTTTATGGAAATGTTTTTGGGATATAATGGCAGTGTAACTGCGAATGAGATGGCGGTGTAACCGCGAGAGTGATATAATGGCAGTGTAACTGCGAATGAGATGGCGGTGTAACCGCGAGAGTGATATAATGGCAGTGTAACTGCGAGTGAGATGGCGGTGTAACTGCGAGAGTGATGTGATGGCGGTGTAACCGCGAGAGTGATATAAT
>NC_037530.1:36631769-36633397 GCF_001531365.2 Cynara cardunculus var. scolymus
TGGAAGAAAGAATGTTATGCAAGAAGAGAATCCAGAAAATGTAATAGAAACACGAAGTCGTAGTAGAGGACGAGGAAGAGGGCGAGGAACTAGACAAGAAACTCGTGGGGACCAAGAATTGTCGGCTCAAGAAAGTTCAATATCTGGAAGAGGTCGAGGAAGAGCGAGGGGTGGACATAATGTTTCCGACCCTGAATATATTACTCAGGATATGTTGGCAACTGAGCTGGGAAAATTTCAGGAGAGTTTGGTAAAATTGTTAAGACGTGCAAACCAAACTGATCCAAATGTGTAAAGAAATTCTGAGCAAGAGGAAGTTGGAGCTAGTACACCGGTAACTGGTACATCTGTACCTATTACTGCATCATCAAAACAAAAGGGAGGAGATATCAAGATGTTTCTTGCATGTAAACCTCCTAAATTTTCTGGTGAATGTGATCCTGTTAAAGCTATGTGTTGGCTTAAGGAGATTGAGCTAAGTCTGCAAATCAGTAAAAGTGTAGAAGAAGATAAAGTTATGTTTGCTGTATCTCGTTTGAGATCAAGTGCTTTGTACTGGTGGGAAGTTTTGTCTAGTTCAGACCTGAATATTTTAAAAACCATGGTTTGGGAAGAATTTGTGGTGAAATTTAAAATGCAGTATTGTCCCGAAGCTGCAGTTCGAAAGTTGGAAGATGATTTCCTCCGTCTTGAACAAGGAAATATGTCAGTTCGACAGTATACTGAAGTTTTCATGGAACAATCTAGATTTGCCGAAGCTTATATTATATTCGAAAACAGTAAGGTAAGAAAGTATATCTGGGGTTTGGAGGCAAATCTTAGAAAATATGTGATATCCAGGAATCCAACAACATTTCAGGCGGCAGTTGATGTTGCTGAAATACTGGAACAAGATATTAACCGACAACCGCCAGAAAGGGTTGGAGAGAAAAGAAAGGGGGGAGTTAATATTACTGATTTTCGTAGACCGAGGTTTATGGAAAATGTGAACCGACCACTCTCAAGGTTTAATGATAAGGCTTGTACCCGATGTCATAAAATACATCAGGGAAACTGTAATACAGAATCTTGAGTATGCTTTAAATGTCAGGAACCTGGATATATAGCTCGAGATTGTCAAATGATGCGAAGATGTCATATTTGTAATTCACCCCAACATATAAGTACTGATTGTCTGCAAGCGAAGAATAGAGGGTTTGGTTTTGCTGGAGGTAGGGGATCTGGATATTCTGGGGGTCGAGGATTTGGGTACGTGCCAACAGGTCGTGGCCAAGTGGAAAATCGTGTTAATACTAGTGGACGAGGAGGAACAAGACAGATAGAGTCTAATGCAAAAAGGAGAGCCTTTCAAATGACGAGAGGTGAGGCGAAAGAGCATCCTGAAGTGGTGACAGGTACATTCCTCGTTAATTCAACATGTGCCAAAGTTTTATTTGATTYGGGTGCAAATTGTTCTTTTGTGTCACCATCATTTGTTCATTGCGCACATTTAGAATCTAAAGCGTTAAGTGAAGATCTAATTGTGGAAACAGCAAATGATAGTGAGGTTTTGGTGAAGGAAAGAATTGATGAGTGTGTTATAAGTATAGAAGGATGTGAAGTACCTATACAATTATTCCCTTTACCTT
>NC_037530.1:36635907-36637649 GCF_001531365.2 Cynara cardunculus var. scolymus
CTTTGGTTGAATTTGCGTACAACAATAGCTATCATTCGAGTATTCAGGCAGCACCTTTTGAAGTCTTGTATGGACGAAAATGTCGAACTTCTTTGTGCTGGAATGAAATAGGTGAAAGACAGTTAGCTGGGCCTGAGTTAGTTCAGCAAACTGCAGATAAAATTGGGGTAATACGAGAACGAATGAAAGCGGCACAAGATAGACAAAGAAGCTATGAAGATAAATGTCGGAAGCCGATTGAGTTTCAAATAGGTGATAAAGTAATGTTGAAAGTATCACCTTGGAAAGGAATAGTACGTTTTGTAAAGAGAGGGAAGTTAAGTCCAAGATATGTTGGACCATTTCCTACTATTGGAAGAGTTAGGGAAGTAGCTTATAAATTAGAACTTCCTTTAGAATTAAGTGGAATTCATGACACGTTTCATGTGTCAAATTTAAGGAAGTGTGTTATATCCCAGATCTGACAGTAGAACGATTTACACTAGAAGTTTGTAAGAGAAAGTAAACAAGAAGATTAAACAGAGAAATAGCGGCTGCTTTTCTATTATTGAAAATAAAGATTACAGACTCTCAAGAAACCCTAATCGACTCTCATATGATTTTGAATCTATCTATTACAAAGAGAAATCTCTTGGTGCTCTACTATATTTTTCTCTATCTAAAACACTCTATTTATAGGCAATAACCTACCAAACCTGGATAAGATTAATGCTATCCAGAACAAGAATAGCCTTATCCAGAWTAAGCAAACTGAAGATAGTCGTCTAAAAGTTAACAGAGGACGGCACAGCCAGAGAGTCTCTTGTCAAAAAGAACAGAGGCTCTGTGAGCATTCACAGAAGCTCTGGTCTTCACAGAGGGGCTCTGGGTCAAGGAACTTAGAGTCCAAAAACTCTGGTCCTTACAGAGCCTTGCAGAGGCTCTGGTTACCACAGAAGCTCTGTAGTCTTTGACAGAAGCTCTGGTCTCTGTGACTCTTTAGCACAGAGGCTGGTCTTCTAGACTTTAGAGGTTTTGGCGTAGATCCTTCTTCAATTCGTCTTCTAGCTCTGGATTGTTTCATGAAACTTTTTCAAGTTAATTATTAGCTTTAAAAATAAAGCTAACAAAGTGTCTAATAAGTCCAGATGTGGCAGTACCATTACCTGAGATTAAGGTAGATAAAAAGTTATGTTTTGAAGAAACCCCTGAGCAGATTACTGATTATAAGGTGAAAAAGTTACGGAATAAAGAGATTGGGTTAGTAAAGGTTCAGTGGCGTTATCATAAAGGATCAGATGCCACCTGGGAAACAGAATCGGAAATGCGAAAGAAATATCCCTACCTTTTTGCTTAAGTGAATTCCGTGACGGAATCCTTTTGAGGAGGGAATATTGTAATAGTCTAGTTATCATTTTGATTATATATATATATATATGTGATATATGTGTGTGTGTGTGTGTGTGTGTATGGATTTATTATTTAAAAAAAAGAAAGGAAAAGGGAGTCGGCTAGTGAAGCCGCTCACTTTTTATAAGAAGTATATATAGTTTTGTGAAGGAAAAGGTATTCACATACACACATTCCATATTTAGAAATTTCTCTCTCAAGTATTGAAGAATCTGCACAGGAACAAGAAGAGGAAAGATATMAAAAAGTTTTGATTCTCATTTCTAAAAGGTGAGTGTATAAAGAGCTTTGAATATGAATTGCTTATATATAATCTGATAAGCATTTTAGAACTGGTTATTGTGAATTCAAAT
>NC_037530.1:36638179-36655321 GCF_001531365.2 Cynara cardunculus var. scolymus
ATGGCGGTGTAACCGCGAAAGTGATATAATGGCAGTGTAACTGCGAGTGAGATGGCGGTTTAACCGTGAGAGTGATATAATGGCAGTGTAACTGCGAGTGAGATGGCGGTGTAACCGCGAGAGTGATATAATGGCGGTGTAACCACGAGTGAGAAAGAGATAAGAGAATGAGAAGGCGGTGTAATCCGCGAGAAACATAAATATACTTATGTTTCGGAACAGGTTTGATTCTAAACTGAATGTTTGGAATATATATTGTTTTTTGAGATTATACACTCACTAGACCTTTTGGTCTAACACTCAGATGTTGGATTAACCTGTTTTGCAGGACAACTTGCTTTGAAAGATAAAGGTAAGGGAAAAGTCTAAATGTTGATATTAGTTTGTTATGCATATGTATTTAAGATACATTTTGATAGTTCATGTTTTGTAATAATACTATTTTAGTATTATGAGAATGATGATGTGAAATATATGTATTTATAATATGAGGGTTGTTACAATTTATATTTTCGAGAGCAGCAGGATGAGCATCATCATCATTATCATCATCATCATCACCAGCAGCATTTCATCAGCCTGAGTTGCCGAATCTGATACAATATCTTCTGAGCTTGAAGAAGCTGTGGAAGTACTATCAGTAGAAATACGTTGCAGATCAGAGTCTCCCTCTCCATACCCTTCTCATTTACATTTTCACTCGGCTCAGCGCCCTGATTAGGTACCCCTTGTACTTGAACTCTCTCTCCTATATTTAAACCCTCTCTCACATCTGAGGCATGGATTGATCCCGGGGTAAGTTCAATCAGTTCTGGTTGAACTATAGGATCTATAACTCTCCTATATTCTAGAACACACTAAGCACTCTGATCAGCATAGGCAATTAACTCAGCTGGTATATTCATGATGGAGTCGAGGTTTTCAACTACAATGTGCGGCCTTATACATTGCACCTTGAAAGACGGACCAACTTCACTAGTTTCTCTGGCCGAAATTTCTTCATTGGCACGCATCATAACTTTGATAATGAGTTGAAAGAACCTCTGAAATGGTACAAACTTTCTAGTTTTAGAAACAAATCTTTTCATGTGAACCAACTCTGTAAGTTCATTCCAAATCACCACAGCGAAGTCGTATGTGCGATTGAAGACAATTCCATGGAAGAACTTCATAAGTGAGCTACTACAAGTGTCAATTCCTGCAGTTTTGGATGTCAGGCACCGATTGAGAATGGAGAACAGCAGATGCCATATTGAAGGTAGGAAATGCCTTTGGAATTGTGAAGGATTAGTGTGCTCTTGTGAGTATCCTAGTCGTTTGATATCACAACACAATTCCTGGTCGGAGACGAAATCTTCAAATTGTAGTGATCCGGAAACAGCAGTTGGGTTTGGCAAGTGTAATATTCTCCTCAGCCTTTTAAGAGTCAACTGACTCATGAATTCATCCATGTGCCCTTCGAAATATAGTTGGTCTCCTTCTTTTGTAAGAGAAAGGGTGTGCCAGTATTGCTGAAGGTAGACCAAAGGTACATCCGCTGTAGCCGATAAGGCATATGTGATTGGATGTCCTTGTAGGATGGCAGAGATTATGGAATATTTAGAAGGCATATCAAAGTTGAAATGATGGTTGTTGGGTTTTATGTCGAGATAAAGGTATTGTGGAAAAATGGTTTCATTAGGAATCTGGTTATTTAGTGGCTGGGAAATATTATCGGATCTGACTGAGGGGATATGGGTTTCCTCATCAGATCTTTGTGGGTTAGGGATTTTTTTCCTCAGACATTGTTCCTGTAAGGAAGAAAAATATTAGATTCACAAATGAAAAAAATTTGTTACAAAATTTTAAACAAGACATAAAGACCTAACACTATGTTTTGCCAAAAATTACTTATTTTGTTTCAAAGACTAAAAAGAATTTGATTTGACTTTATCGCTCAACAAATCAAAACAAAAAAAATACAAAGTTAAAGAAAAATGCTAAAAAAATTAGCAACTAAAAAATTAACCCTAAAAAAAATTAACACACTAAAAAACATTTAACAAAAAAAAACTAAAAAAAATAAACACTAAAAATACTAACCAAAAAAAAATTAAACTAAAAACAATTAAAAAAAAATCTAAAAGAATCTTAAGAAAAGAAAGAAAAGAAAAAAAATCTATGTAAACTCTCCGGATACTAAATCCGAACATCTCTCTCCGGAGATGAAGTCGGGTGACAAGTCCGGTCACCTCTCTGGTGGTTATCCGGTGACCATCTCCAGTCAAAAACAAAACTTAACTCTCAAACACTCAATCTGGTTAACTTCTTACGATCAACAGTCCAAAAGATCCTAAACCTAATCCGGTTAATATCAAGATCAAGAATTAACAGTCCAAATGCAAATCCGATAACCTAAATCTAAGATTCGAAACAGTACAAAGCATGAAGTTCTTAAAAGATTAAAGTCCATTACCCAGATTTTTGGTTCTTATGATTTAGGATTTAAGATTAGGATTAAGATTATTCGTGTAAGTCCAAAACAAATTACTAACCAACTTTAAGAGTTTAATCAACAGTCCAAATGGTCAAAAAGAAATTTGAAGATGAAGAACATGAAGAACTTGAAGATCGTCCGGAGAAGATGAAGTTTCCGAAAATATGAACGAATTCGAGTGAAACAGTAAAGAGTGAAAGGAATTCGGACAAAACCTTATATAGGAAGACAACGACCCTTCACTTTCCTATCCGAACAACGTTCCATCCGAATTATGATATCAACGAACAAAGGCTTGTCCAGATACAACGCAAGAAACAAATTAACACTCAAAGAATACGAATGAAGCTTGAACAGATATGCTCATCTCCAGATAACACTATGACCGCATAACAAAAAAAAGTCAACTCATGATTAACCCAAGTACACACGAAGTCTTGTCTGGATAGACTAGAGTCCGGACAAACCTTTAACCGAATACTAGACAAAGAAATACCAACTCCAAATCTTATCGAATTTCATCCGGATGTGAATTTATCGGATAGCCTTTTGTCCGGATAGACTCTTAATCAAACATAGCTTTGTCCGGATAAGACTCTCATCGGACAATACTTCATCTTGATTGAGTCCTTATCGGACAATGCTTTGTCCGGATACAGTCTTGATCGGACAAACATTTTTCCTAAAAATTCACATCTTTCAAAAATTAGATATTTTAGCAATACTTGTAAGAAAAATATATCAGTTAACATCATACAAATATTTTTACTCCCCCTCGAAAAAGAATCTAAAATAAAAAACAATGTTCAACACTCTCCCTCAAACATAGAATCCACAATCAAAAGATTTTCAATCATATAAAAAAAATGAAATATTGATTTACATTTGAAAATAAAGATATTTTGAAAAAATGTATTTGACTTAAATTGAGTTCAACAACTGAACAGATTTTAAGAAAATTCAAATTTTCAAATTCAACAGACCTAGTTTAGATATTTAAAAGCTGAAGTGTGTTTCATCTAAAGCTTTTGTAAATAAGTCAGCTAGTTGGTACTCTGTATTTACAAAATATCATTCAGTAGTCCCTTTTTCAACATGATCTTTTATGAAATGATATAGGATATCTATATGTTTTGTCTTGGTGTGTTGAACATGATTGCAAGAAATAGCGATTGCACTTTTAGAATCACAATAAATTGGAATTTTATCGAAAGAAAAACCGTAATCTCTGAGTTGTGTGTACATCCAAAGAACTTGACAATAACAGCTAGCAGCAGCTACATATTCTGCTTCCGCGGTAGAAATGGACACACAATTATGTTTCTTTGAAGCCCAGCTTACTATTTATCTCCAAAAAGTTGTACGTGACATGAATTGCTTTTCCTGTCCAACATACACCCTGCATAATCTACATCTGAGTAAGAAGTCAGCTCAAAACTAGTACCCTTTGGATACCAGAGTCTAAGATTAGAAGTCTCTTTCAGATAATGAAATATGTGTTTAACAGCACTTAAGTGGGACTCTTTTGGATTTTTCTGATATCTGGCACAAAGATGTGTTAACATAATATCTGGTCTACAAGACGTTAAATACATCAAAGAACCAATCATACCTCGATAATATTTGTGATCTACAGCTTTACCAGAAGGATCAACATGTAGTTTTAAACCATGAGCCATAGGTATTTTTATGGATGAACAATTTTCCAAATTAATTTTCTTCAGGATTTCAGAAATATATTTTGTTTGACAGATAAAAATTCGTAAAGATAATTGTTTTACTTGAAGATCTAAAAAGAAGTTCATCTCACCCATCATGCTCATTTTAAATCTAGAAACCATCAAGGCAGAAAAGTTTTTGCAGTATTTAGGATTCGTAGATCCAAATATTATATCATCAACATAAATTTGTATCAAGATAATGTCAAACTTTTTCTTTTTAATAAAGAGAGTTGTGTTGATATTACCTTTCGAGAAACCTGATTTTACAAGGAATTCTGATAAAATGTCATACCAGGCTCTCGAGGATTGTTTTAGTCCATACAAGGCTCTGTCAAGGATGTAGACATGATCAGGCTTTGACTCATCAACAAATCCTTCCAGTTGAGCAACATAAACTTCTCCTTTGAGAAGACCATACAGGATGTTGTTTTGACATCCATCTAATAAACCATGAAGTTTTTATGAGCAGCGTATGCTAAGAACATTCTGATAACATCAATTCGTGCTACCGGAGCAAATGTTTAATCATAGTCAACACCTTCTTGTTGATTATATCCTTTAGCTACTAGCCGAGCCTTGATTCTGACAACAAATCCATCTTCATCTTTCTTGTGCTTGAAAACCCACTTAGTACCGATAATCGTTTTGTTTCTGGGACGAGGAACCAATCTCCTGACCTTTAAAGTTTCGAACTGATTTAGCTCCTCTTGCATAAAGATTATCCAATCTAGGTCTGCTAAAGCTTTAGAAACCTTAGACGGTTCAATGTTACTCAAGAAAATGGAGTATAAACACTCATTGGTAGTAGCAGACCGAGTTCAAATATATGTGTTTGGATCACCAATAATTTGAGTTATTGGATGATCTTTGGTCCACTTGATGCTATGAGGTAGCGGAATGTATGAAGATTGATCAGAATTTTGATTAGTGTAAGAATTAAGGGAATTGCCCGGAACTGGTTTGGGTGAAGGTTCAAAATTTGGAATTGAACTAGGCTGAATATCTTACTGAGGTAAAATATTTTCATCTTGAATGACCGTAACCTCTGGCATATTGATGTTCGATCCCTCTTCACACTGAATTGGAAATTTGGATTTTCTATTTCAATCTCTTCATCGACATCTTTAGAAATTTCTTTGGATACAGTAACTGGAACATCAAAAGATGGACTAGATAACTGTTGTTCACATTGAATCTGATGATCGTCCCTGGACAAAATATTAGTCTCAATAGGTTTGTTGTCAAAATAGTCATCATAAAAATTTTCAAACAATGAATCCAAATCAGAAATATTAAGATCAGAAGAGGAAGACTCAGTGAGATTTGTGTTCCGCAAAGTGTTACTTATCAGCCCGGGTCCTGAACTGTTGTGTTCAGAAGCCACATCAACAACTTCCTCAAAAGAAACGTTTACGCTCTCATTCACACACTTCGTCCTCTTGTTATAGACCCTGTAAGCAGCAATGTTTTTAGAGTACCCAATATAGACAGCTTCATCGGCCTTGGCAGAAAACTTACCTTTGTCCTCTTTGTCGTTTAGAACAACACCTGGAACCAAGAACTCGAAAGAATTTGATATTAGGTATTCTTTTATTTATGAGTTTATATGGTGTTTTACCAAACCTTTTGTGTATGAGGGATAGGTTATGGGTAAAACACGCAGTATCAACCGTTTCAGCCCATATAAATAAAGGAAGCTTCGAGAAAGTTAGGAGTGTACGAGCTGTTTCCACTAGTGTTCTATTTTTCTGCTCAACGACGCCATTTTGTTGTGGTTTCTGGACTGCCGAGAAGATATGAGAGATACCATGAGATTCCAGAAAAGTACCCAGAGTCTTATTCTTGAATTTTGTTCCATTATCCGTTCTGATTTTTTGTACAGATAACTGTAAATTGACTTAAACGTTCTTCAAGAGTGAGATGATTGTCTCTGCGATTTCATCTTTAGACCTTAGGAAATGAACCTATGTGTATCTGGAGTAGTCGTCAACAACAACTAACACATATTTCTTCCCGTTGATACTCTGAACTCTCATAGGTTCACAAAGATCCATATGAAGAAGATGTAAAGGACGATCAATATTAAACTCTGCCTAGGTCTTATGAGAAACACTCTTCATTTTACCCATTTCGCACATTGTGCAAACATGGTCTTATTTAATTTAAGCTTCGGAAGACCTTTCACCAAGCTGTCACATACCAACTTGTTCAGATTCTTTAAATTGAGGTGAGAAAGACGTCGATGCCACAGCAGGTTTTGTTGCAAAGAAGCCTTGGATATCAAGCACACATCAATATCCGCTTGTAAATTGGATAAATCAATTGTGTACAGATTAGATTTTCTTGATCCAGCAAGAAGTTCCTTACCATTGGTAGTACGAACACTGCACCGGTTAGCTTTAAAACAAACTTCCAGATTTTTATCACATAATTGACCTATGCTAAACAGATTATGTCCAAATCCTTTGACATACGACACTTTCTTTATCATTAAATTTCCAGAAATTACGTCACCATATCTAAGGATAGGCGTGTATTGATCATTTCCAAACCTTACTGTGCCACCAAAAGATTCAACAAAATTAGATAGTAACTCTTTCCTACCAGTCTAGTATTTAGAGCATCAAGAGTCTAAGAACCACACATGTCGGTTTACCTACACATTGAATCAGTTGGATTTAGGTACCCACTTCAGTATGGGTCCTTTCAGATTAGCCCGAGTTGGTGGTATGTTGTAATTAGCAAACCAACTTTCTTTGAAAATGATTTTCTTTTTAATAGCAAATATATCATTATACATAACACGATGAGCATGAAAAGAAGTAAAAAGCACAAATCCATCCCATCGACAAAAAGAACAACTCATTTTGATTTTCTTCATATCAAACATTTCACTGAATGAATATTTCTTTACATTCACAGTGTTATTGAATAGAGAACTTGCAAAATGGTTCTTCCTAAGCTGATTTGATGATATTTGTGTATCTATAGGCGTAGATCCTTTCACTTTCCAGATTCTCTTAAACTTCAATGAATTATTTGAAACATGAGAAACAAAATCATTAGATTTAGATTTACAATGAACTTTATGTTTCAGATTTTTATCAGTACTTTTCTTATGTTTCTTTGGATTTCTTTTGATTTTATTTCTTTTATAATACACATTCTCAGAAACAGGTTTTTCTTTCAAAACATTTTCACAATCTGAAGCCCTATCAGAATCCACAGTCTTTTTAGCCTTTTATGATTACATCGGAAATAATCCGGCAAAAGCGGGATCCTGATATAAATCAAACAGGTTTTACCATTTTCATTTAAAATATACTCTTCATGATTGGGTAGTTGCTTAGAGAAATCAAATTGATCAATCTCTTGATCTAAACAAGAATCCAAATTTAAGATTTCCGAAAAATTAAGCTCTTCATTAGAAAAACTTAAACCTTCAGATTTAGAAGCATCACTTGAAGATTTAGAACATGAAAAATACTCAGACTCAACAGGTTCTTCTTTGACTTTTGATTTTTCAAAATTTTCAATTTTATTTAAAAATTCTTCCTTTTCTTTTTGCAATAAAAGTCTTTCTTCTTTTAAAATTCTTTCCAGCTGAACCACTTGTTTTTCTAAAACCAATGTTGGAGTATAACGTTTTGGTTCAACTGGTTTTGATTCAAGTTCTGCCTTGGAATAACTGTGAAAATAATTTGTAGAAAGTGTAGGAACTTGAGTTTGATAGTTTTCATTTAGTTCAGTATAGTCAAAGGAAACTTCTATTTTATTCTTTCTCTTCCTATTCACGTCTTCTTGTTCTTCAACCTCATCTGAAGATTTTGTAAATTTAATTTGAAATTCTGGACCGAGGTCAAGATATTCAAATTTGTATAAAGTCGGAGTGAAATATAGAGCCTTTTTCAAACAATTTGGATTCTCATAGCCTAACCCTTCCTTGGGATTAAAAAAATCTGGTCACGGTAGGCTTCTTTAGAAAAATAGTTTGGTCAATTTACCCTCTCTTATACAACTTCTCTTCCTAGGCTTTTAGTTTTTCAATCAAAATCTTGTTTTGCAAGGTTAGAGTATTGTTCTTAACAACTAGATCATCATTTAACAATTCTAAAGATTTATGTTTCTCATACGAGTCAGATAATTCAAATTTTTAAAAGATTTGATTTTTCTGAAAACAATTTGCTCTCAGATAGCAAAGATTAAAACCAATCAAAATTTTCAGCATTTTCATTGTTCAGTTTAATGTATTTATCTGGTTGCATTTTAAGATCTTTTTTTCTAAAATAGCAACTCGATCTTTTTCAAATTTTGATTTTTGCAGAAAATCCTGTAATTTGAGCATCATTCTATGCATCAGCTCAATGCATGAGGTTTCCAGTACCTCATCACTTGATTCAGCTCTCTCATCTTCATTGTCAGATGTATCAGTTTCAGTTCTTGCCCATTAGACAGATATGTGTAACAGCCTCTGATTCCTCATCTTCATCGGTAAGATTTAGCCAGTGATCATTCTCGGCCATCAGAGCTTTACCCGCATCCTTTTGCTTGGAAAGGAGGAATTTGTTCTTGTAGTAATCAATGTTTTTCGACACTGGTTTTCTACAATTAACAGCGAAGTGTCCTAAATTACCACAGTTGTAACACTTTGTGTTCTCATCAGCAACTCCCATCACAAACTTTTTCTTCTCATCAGTTTTCTTATCAAATTTCTTTGCAGATCTTTTCTCTTCATACTTCTTCTTCTCACCAAACTTGTCTTTGTAGTCATACTTTGATCCAGATGAGAATCTCTGATTGTTGGAGTGCGGTTTCTTGTAAAACTTTTTCTGGAAAGCCTTTGTCAGCATCACCATTGCCTGCTTAATCTTCTTCATTTTAGAATCAGAATCAGATTTGTTGCTACTTTCAGATGAATATTCACTTGACTGAACCACTTCCTTCACATGCTTGCCAATCTTACTATTTCCCCTTTTCTCAGAGACAAATGCCAAAGGATCACTAACTTCCTTCTTTTTCTTCTTCTTCAAGTCTCTGATTTCTAGCACATCCTCTTCATTTTGCTTCAGAGTTTCATAAACCTCGTGGATATCAATTTCAGATAAAGTTTGATATATCTGATATTATTGGCAAATGGTTTCTGCTCTCGTTGCAAATTGATCAGAAATTTGACATTTATTTCAATTCTCGTCTTTGTGATTTCGTTCTTCGTCATCTCATTCAGAAGTCTGGTCAAACGATCATAGACATCATCAAGACTCTCTCCCTCTCTAGCCTTGAATTCTTCATAACTAGTGATAGAGTTTATGACCTTCAGTTGAGTTCCCACTTTTGAACCCATCATCATCTTCTCTATCTGCTTCCACATGCTATTACCAGATGATTTGTAGCTATCAATACTTGTGTAAATGTCATTGGTTAATGCTTGCATCATGTAAGATTTACACAATACATCTGCATGTGCTCTATATTTTTCATTCGGAGTGTATCTTGACTTCTCTTTGATCATTCTTTCTGTTGGTCTATTTTCTTCTGGTATAGTTGGAGTTTCCCTCTAGAACACAAATGCACCCTCCATCAATGATTCCATTATTAAGTCACCATCCTTTGTCTCTCTATGAAATTCAAAAATCGGTCTTTCTACTGATTGTAGTCACCTCTAAAAAGAACAGGTGGCTTTATGTCGGTTCCAATTGGCATTGCTTCTTTAGAACTCATTTTATCTGATTTTAGAATATAGTTCTCTGCAGTTCAAAATTTTGATTAAAAATTAATATCCAAAAATATTTCAAAATTCACACAAACAATTCTTAAGCATTTTAAATTTGAACACCACTTAACACCCCAAACTTCACACTTCCACACTTATCCGGATTAAGACTCCGGACAAGGTCTCCGGATTGAGTATTCGTACAACAAATACGGACAATCACACAAGGATATACGGACAAGTGTCTCTGGACACTTGATATTATCAAATTTTCAACTAACACTTATACGGATAAAGAGTAATCCAGATAACAAGTAAGCAAACTCTTAACAAAAGAATTCAAATATGGTCAAATAAGAATCTCAATACGGTCAATAAGCAAATCCAAATACGGTCAACAAGCAAATACCAATACGGTCAACAAGCAATTCGGATAACAAGAATTAGCAAAACTAAGCACTTATCACGATCACAAACAAATCCGGATGAAGAGTTCACCGGATTACAAGTAATACGGACAAAGTATCAAACGAACAACAACTAATACGATCAAAGTATCAACCGAATTCTCAATCAATCAAACACAAACACTTGACCGTTTTCACAATTCGGACAGACTCCGGATAAAGCTATGTCCGGATTTTAACAAATACGAACACCAAGTCAAACGAATTCCTTAAAAGAAAAACACAAAAATTATCAAAGATTCACTCAAAAATGGATCAAAATTACAAAATTTATGAGTTTTTAAATGAACAGAAAGTATTTGAAAACCTTCAAAAATCCTTCAAATCTTCCAAAATATCAATCAAATCCAGAAAAAGTTTGAACAACAATGAATCACAACAACAAATCGCATATAGTAATCACAGTTTTAACAATCAAATAGCAACAAATATGATATTTGAGATGAAAAAGATGAATATGATCGAAAAAGTCTCAAGAACAATCTCAAGAAGACAAAGAACAGTCCGATCAAAATGCAAAATTCCAGAATTTTTGTGCTAAATTCTCGATTTTCGTGCAAAATCTTTAACCAAAATCGTTGTAGTCTTGCTCTGATACCAATTGAAAGTCCCAAATATCTTTAAATCGGATAAATCTTGATAAAAATGAGATGAAAAATAGAGAGAATTTTCACCAAAGATTTTGTGTATTGATCTCTTGAATGATTACAAGACTAATAAAAATTAACAACTAATTACAAAGAAGCCTACCTATTTATACTATGAAAGCATTAAAGACTAAAACAATAAAATTGGAGAAATAAGTTTGAATACAACTTTTAAGCACAGCTTCGAACCCAACATCTTCTCCAAGCATCTTTCGACGTAGAAATTCTTTTCTGATCTTGCGGTCTATCATTTCACCATAAAGGTCATTGTCCAACCAGTATCTTATAATCAAGATGTTCTATAGGATATAGACGGGTCTCAGATACTTTTTTAAAGTTGTGTTCGCCATCATAGTCAAAGAATATGAATCCAAACTCAGGCTTTAGATGCACAATGTTGGGTGTGTAAGGACCCTTCGCTGACAAAGATAGGTTCAACATAGAGATGTATGGATTCTTCGAATCCTTTAGGACTTCCTCCAAGAAGAACTTTGTTTCATGTTTGTTCATCAGAGTTGGTCCATCATTAGGATCTGAAGGACTTTTTCTTCCACCTTTCTTCAACGTCAGCTTTGTAGGTACAACAACAAATTTGGACATCTTCTTGATCAGCTCGCTGAGGATGTCTTCAATTATTGGCTTGTGCCTTGACTTTAAGCACTAAATGGCTTGGCAGATCTCCAGCCATTCATTGTAGCCATAACATCCAAGATAGGCAGGGTACTCGATGACTAAGTCAAGGTTGTCTTTGATGATATGCATGGAGACGATCATTCCACCATCCTTCTTACGACCATAGATTGTGACATTAGTGATGGGACGGGGACTGATTCTTTTGTTAAGGCGATCTTCACCCCATTTCTTGTCTTGGTAATTCAACTTCATTGATTTTTGACATTCAACTTTTGCAATTGAAAGTAATATAGCTTGGGCCTTGACAACATTCACCATTTTTTTAGACATATTCTTTGGAAGAACTTGAGAAGCAAGAGACTTGGCCAGCTTGAGGCTGTCTTCAGTCTGTTGTCGTTGAATTTGGAGTTCTTCCTCGGCCTTGAATTCTTTGAGTCTTTTAGTTTTTGTAAGGAAGTCAAACTCCCCACAACTAAAGGAACGAAGAGGAATTTTTACTCTAGTTTGGTCGAGTGACTCCTTAAACTGGGTCATCTGGTGGTTGCTAGGAACACTAGAAGTTGGGTTTTCAGGTACCCATTCCTCTAGACGACCACAGGTAGTAGAAGGAATAGTAGAAGAGAGTTGAGATAGAGAAGTGACGACGGCAAACCTAGAGGGTTCAGCATACCCTTGAGGATTCATAAGATTGAAGAGAACTTTCAGGTTTCCTTCTTCAGCAACACCTTTGTCTTTAGAGGAGGTGTTCTGGTTCTTTGCAAAAGTCTCTTTTTTCTTTTTCTTTCTCCTTCTCCCCCTAGGATGATGAATCCCTGAAAGAGACTCCTTGTAGAGCACTGGCTGGTTTGTTGTGGTATTGAATGGTGAAGTCGTCTTTATGATCATCACCACCAAGATCTTTTCCAGCATCAGGAAGGGATGGAAATTCATTATCTTCATCGTCATCTTCATCATCTTCATCTTCATCTTCCTTATCACCAGTATTAGCTGCAGGGGTGATAGAAAGGTCTTCGTCTTGAGCATTAGCTCTGATGGCATCATCAACCTCCTTAGCTTCAGCTTGATGGGAAGTGATGGCATCTACAATTTCAGCAACAACTTCATTTGCTTCAACTCTTTGAGCATCAGCATTAGCTGGTGTTGGAGGGACAGCAGTAGCTAAGTCTTTCTCCCCCTCTTGGTCATCAGCAAGACGAGAGATGAGATCATCATGACTTAAAGCCGCAATATCCATTTGCTGTTCAAGCTCGGCTAGAGATTGAGCTTGAAGAAGACCAAGTTCGAGAACTTGATCTAGCGATAGGCGATCCATAGCTGTGAAGAAGGGTGCAAGAACTGGCACTGGACGTTGGAGAAGATCTAGTATTTGCTGCAATATCTCACCATGCTTGGTAAGTTGAGCCTGCTCTTCATCGGCTTTGCTGTTGAGATCAGAGATAGCCTCAGCGTTGATGTGTACATCAGCTTGCACCACAGATAGTAGTTCCTTCACGTCATTAACTTCAGCTTTGAAAGCTGAGAGGTCAGAGGAAAGGCCATCCCTGCATGTCTTTATGGACTTGGTCCATTTTGATTAAGACAGTCTCTACTGTCGGGAGAATCAGCTTCACATCATAAGCCATGTTGTAGTCTTCTTCCATGGTTGGCGATCCATCATAACAAGGACCTGAAAAAGAAGAGGTTTGAGCATAAGCTAACTCAGGGCTAGAAGAAATAAATGGGTAGGTTGGTAGATCACCTGAGGGGTCATCAGCACCATCTGAAGGATTGATGTTGGTTCTCTCCTGGTTGCCTTCAAGAGGATAGGCTTCCATTGACTGAGGTATCTCGAGAGGAGTGACCTCAGGTCTTATGGTGATTGTTTCATCATCAGTAAGGACAATCACTGATGAATCACCAGCATGTGTCAAGACCAAAGGAGGAGGAGAATAGAAGATGGCTGAGAGTGGTGGAAGTGGGTGTTCAGCAGTGGCTATGCTGATATTCACACCTTCAGTGATTTGGGTCACTGAGGCGGTTGGGAGAAGAGCCACATGTACGATAGTGACTGAAGAAATTGTCTTGGGGGTAAGGCTTGTTTCAATGACTGGAACCTTTTGTGAGGTAACAGCCAGAGATGTAGGTATCCCCTTTTTGGCTTTCTTGGTCCACGATGAAGAACCAAGAGTGGTTTGAGAGGAGGATCTTTTAGACGAGAGGGTGGTGGTGGTTGGGATAGACTTTGGGGGGTTTGCCTTAATCTTGACCACCGGTGTAACACCCCAAATCTACACATTGCATATAACACATATTTTATATATAGAATACATGTTTTCCGCACATAGGTCCTCGATACAAGAGTCTATAATATAAAATACACAACTCAAAAATTCCAAAAGTACAAGCTCTTGCATCCTATCATCTATGCTTCCAAAAACAGCTAAGCATATAGGGAAGTAATTCACACAATACTATTTCCCTTATCATTACATGCACACATAATTTTGGAAACACGAAAATGAGGGTTAKRCATGAATGTCTAGTGAGGTTCCCTTCTATGTAATGCAGGGWGAAGATCACCAAAACATTTATTTCAAATCAAACATCTTATGAAGCAAAATTGAAAGCATACTGCTTTGGTCCATCGGGCCTTTGGTCTCAAACAACACTTAGAAAATATTTCGACATTCAGGACCAGAGCCCCTCTGGTCTCTCTTCCAGAGCTTCTGCTCTTCATAACTAGAGTCGCTGGTTTCACTAACCAGACTTACAAAATATTTCAAAACAGGACCAGAATCCCTCTGGTTTCTCTTCCAGAGCTTCTGCTCTTCATGACCAGAGCCTCTGGTTGAACTAACCAAAACTTCACTAATATAAATGATTTTTAGATAAACTCTCAATCAATAAGATAACCTTTTTCATAAAACGAGTAATTTATAAAAAGGTCATGTTCGACCAGAGCCTCTGGTTGTACTAACCAGAGCTTCTGGTTCAAAAGACATGCCCAACCAGAGCCCCTCTTGTTCAACGTGTAAGTCAACCAAAGCTCCTCTGGTCTGTTTTTTATAAAAAGATTCTAAGTATAAAATTCTTTTCTTAAACATTTAAAATATGATTTTGACGTGAAAACACTTGACAAAAGATACAACAGCTCTAATCCATTTAATACATTTTAATAAAAACTTGCTCATCCTTCAAATCAATAACTAAAATYCTCTGGTCYAATGATGAGGACCAACCAGAGCCCCTCTGGTTCCTTACAAGGAACAACCAGAGCCCCTTTGATTCCTCATGATAATAACCATTCTGTTTCAAAACACTTTTAACCAATACCAATGGCTATAGGCCAAGTTTTCCCCTTCTCAATAGCATCAATACCATTATTTCTAATAAGAACAATATTTTTGAGTTCTCAAATCACAAAGAAGTAAGGACTCAAATCTATTGTAGTCTTAAAAGACATAATAGCAAGAGCTATAATATTCACATACAATTGCCACCCTTAAATCCAAAGGTACACCTCTCCTTGATGTGCCACCCTTATTCCAAAAGACACCTCTCCTTGATATGCCACCCTTATTCCAAAAGACACCTCTCCTTGATATGCCACCCTTATTTCTTCTTTAAAATCTATGAACTAGCTCGGATGAAGGACCGCAGTCACAACCATCTTATCGAATCCTAATTCATAGTTTTATCCATAAAAAACTTTTTCAAACTCAATAACAACCTTGTCTTTCAAAGATTTCCAAAACATCAAGGTTTCTTTTAAATCCTCAAAACAGGATATCATTTCCAAAACTGATTTAAAGAAGCAAACTCTTCTTTATCTTTCCAACAATAACAGTAACACCTTTCAAACTATCAAAATAGTTTTACCATCTTTTCTTCAAAACCAACATCAAAACTGATAGCATATAATCAACAATAAAACTCACAGTTTATAAGCAAAGGTAGTTTTAAAAGAAAACTCACAGTTTATACTCAACAGTAGTTTAAAACTCACCTTATCAAACAGATTTCTTGATGATAAACACACAGCAACAGCTTATTCTTAACACAGAATCTTGAAGAACACTTTAGCTCACACACAGGTTTTTTTCTAAAATAGTGATAGTGATAAGGATAACCTTATCAAACTCTTCTTTAAATATCCTCACCTAGGCGGTGGAGGATTTTAATAATTAAACTTCAAAGGCGGTGAAAGCTTTTATCCAATAGAAATAACTTTGGGCGGTGGATTTTGCATTATAAAATTCATGGTTTCTTAACCATGAAGATATAAGCTTTTAAATAGCATTATAAAATTCATGGTTTCTTAACCATGAAGATATAAGCTTTTAAATAATAAAATAATGTCCACCCAAATAATTTATCACAATTATACACCACCTTATGCATGTTTCACACCACATGCATACATGTATAAATCATATATGTCATGACACCTGTTCACATATATGCATATTTCATGTAATCCACATAATAAGCACGTATAAATTACCTCAACCCAAGTTATGCGAAACCTGGTTATAACATTCTCTCCCCCTTAAAGGAATTCCGTCCCGGAATTCATTCAAATAACCATGGATATTTCTCTTTCATTTCTGATTCTAATTCCCATGTTGCTTCCGATCCTTTGTGAAATCGCCAATGCACCATTACTAGATTTATTTCCTTGTTTCTCAACACACGGGTCTTGTGATCGGTTATAGCTTCTGGAGTTTCTACAAAATTTAGTTTGTCATCCAACTTAATCTCCGAAAATGGTATTGCCATACTAGGATCAGCAAGGCATTTCCTTAGGTTTGATACATGGAAAGTATTATGAATCAGACTAAGTTCCTCTAGTAATTCCAATTGATAAGCTACCGGTCCAATTCTTTTGCAGATTCTGAATGGTCCAATATACCTTGGACTAAGCTTACCTTTCTTCCCAAATCTCATAACACATGGGGTTACCTTTAACATTACAAAGTCACCTACACTGAATTCAATTGGTTTCCTTCGTTTGTCGACATAGCTTTTCTGTCGATCCTGGGCAATTTTTATTTTTGCTCGAATCTGATCAATCTTTTTAGATGTTACTTGCACAATCTCGGGACCTGTCAACTGTTTTTCACCTACCTCATTCCAACATAATGGTGTTCGACATTTTCTTCCATATAGGACTTCATAAGGTGCCCCTCAGATGCTGGAGTGATAACTATTATTGTAGGAAAATTCTATCAACGGTAAATGTTCATCCCATGATCCCCCGAAGTCAATGACACGGGATCTCAACATGTCTTCGAGAGTTTGGATTGTTCTTTCACTTTGCCCATCTATTTGTGGATGATAAGCCGTACTTAATCTGATCTGTGATCCCAAAGCTCTTTGTAGACTTCCCCAGAATTTTGAAGTAAAGCGATTGTCTCTATCCGATATGATCGACAATGGAACTCCATGTCTAGTCACATTTTTTTTAATATAGATTTGAGCTAATCTTTCCAATGAATAAGTCTCTTTC
>NC_037530.1:36657794-36659338 GCF_001531365.2 Cynara cardunculus var. scolymus
GTATTGCTCCCCATGGTTAACTGTGGAGCTTTCATTTGTGGACAATTTGGTCTGAGGTGATCTGGAGAATTACAATTAAAACACTTTTTAACTGTTGGGCAACCATTTGATAAATGACCTGTTTCACCGTATTTATAACATTTTCTTAGCTCAATCCTGCATTCTCCCTGATGAATTTGATGACATCGGAGACAAGTCCTTTCATTGAATCTTCGTATGGGCTTGTTCCCAAACTTTACAGCTTTTGGTCCTTTGTATCCAGTTGATGGACCTTCCCATTTCCACTTTTCTATCACTTTCCCTTCTTCCTGTCTATTCTTGTTTCTCTCTGTTACTTCTGCTGCGTCAACAGTCGATGAAAATGTAGCCGGATTCATGGCTATGACAAATTCTCGGATTGATGGTTTCAATCCCCAAATATACCTTTCCACTTTTATAGATTCTGAGGAAATATAATGTTCTACAAACCTTGAATGTTCAATGAATTTCTCTGTATATTCCCTTACCGTCCTGTTTCCTTGTACCAATTTCAGAAAGTCTTCTTCCATTTGTCTAACAATAGCTTTTGGGCAAAACTGCTCCTTGAATCTGTTGACAAACTCTAGCGATGTCATAGTCTGCAAAATGTCTGTTCTGGCTAAAGATTCTACTTCCCACCAAAATAGCGCATTCGATTTTAACACCGAGACTGCAAAACTAACTTTGTCTGTTTCAGCACATCGGATGGTATTGAATACAGACTCCATCTCCTTGATCCAACACATAGACTTGATTGGATCTCTTTCTCCCAAGAAGGTTGGTGGTTTACACGTTAGAAACATCTTTATATCTCCTTTCTTGTTATTGATAATTGGGATTGATGGAGTAACTTCAATTATACCTGTCTCCATTCCTGCAGGATTCCTTAAGATAGAAGTCAAGGTTTCCCTTAGCTTTCCCATTTCTTCAGCTAATATGTCTCTTGTTATATATTCTTGGTGAGACATCTGTTCTTGATTCATATTTTCAGAGTTTGATTATGCTTGATTTATATTGATATATGGCTGACTTATTCTACCTCTGGTCTGCCCTCTACCTCTGCCTCTGCCTCTGCCCTCAGAGGTGCCAACAGGAGCAACAAGGGATTCTTCTTGACTGGGACGGGTGATCCTTTCTAACCTTCTCGATCTACTAGCCATCTGTAGATAACAAAGTTAAAACACATATTTCTCACATTCCCAAATATAATAAAGTGTCCAAGTTCAGTTATGTACCTGTAGATTCAAAATTACATTGGCCAGATGTAATCCGAAAATACATTACACACTGACCTCTTAACTTATTACATTTATTCCAAAGGTGCTAACTATGTATGTGACCTTAATATGCAATGAAATAGTTTAAGTCTAGGTATCATGCATGTGAATACCTAAATCCCTTAAACTCAAGCTCTGATACCAATTATGTAACACCCCAAATCCACACATTGCATATAACACATATTTCATATATAGAATACATGTTTTCCCCACATAGGTCCTCGATACAAGAGTCTATAATATAAA
>NC_037530.1:36660391-36660892 GCF_001531365.2 Cynara cardunculus var. scolymus
AGCATATAGGGAAGTAATTTACACAATACTCTTTCCCTTATTGTTACTTGCACACATAATTTTGGAAACACGAAAATGAGGGATAGACATGAATGTCTAGTGAGGTTCCCTTCTATGTAATGCAGGGTGAAGATCACCAAAACATTTATTTCAAATCAAACATCTTATGAAGCAAAACTGAAAACATATTGCTTTGGTCCATCGGGCCTCTGGTCTCAAACAACACTTAGAAAATATTCCGACATTCAGGACCAGAGCCCCTCTTGTCTCACTTCCAGAGCTTCTTCTCTTCATAACCAGTGCAGCTCGTTTCACTAACCAGACTTAGAAAATATTTCAAAACAGGACCAGAGCCCCTCTAGTCTCTCTTCCAGAGCTTCTGCTCTTCATGACCAGAGCCTCTGGTTGAACTAACCAAAACTTCACTAATATAAATGATCTTTAGATAAACTCTCAATCAATAAGATAACCTTTTTCATAAAACGAGTAATTTAAAAAAAG
>NC_037530.1:36662227-36665943 GCF_001531365.2 Cynara cardunculus var. scolymus
CCATGAAGATATAAGCTTTTAAATAATAAAATAATGTCCACCCAAATAATTTATCACAATTATACACCACCTTATGCATGTTTCACACCACATGCATACATGTATAAATCATATATGTCATGACACCTTTTCACATATGTGCATATTTCATGTAATCCACATAATAAGCACGTATAAATTACCTCAACCCAAGTTATGCGAAACCTGGTTTTAACAACTGGAGCAAGGACATACTAGCACAGTTAGAGAAAATCAACATACTGGCACAAGGACCTTTTAGTTGTTGGAGAGCGATCCTTGGTGTGGCTATACCAAAACTGACGATCATTCTGTTAAAGGTGAGGAGATTTTTTCCACCGGTTTACCTATCTTGTCACTTTCTTGCACCACTTCAGCAGTAAACCAAAACTGCTGTAGGGCATCTTTCACCATGACTTGTTCATGTGAGATAGCAAAGAAGATTGGAGATTTCTTGAGGAATCTAGCAGCATCCTCATAGTGTGATGTATCGGTCGGAATGTCTAGAAGCGCCACATGGTTGTTGGGCTTGAAAGACACTTCATCAATGGACAAGTTCAGGTTCTTGGCAGACATCTCTGTAGTATATAAGAGAAAGCAGAGAATAACATGTTTGTTAGAAATTCAAGATACAAATGTAAACTCTAAGTTTTGAAATGATAAAATTTCTTTTGAAAAATCCACAAATAAAATTTAGGGTTTTTCAAGAAGAATAAGTGTATAGAAACTTTAGATTATAACCAAGTATAAGAATGTGTTAATAATCTGTATGTTAGTTGTTTAAGAGAAAAAGTTCTTAAATAACAAAACATAAGTTTCTTAGAAGAAGAACATATCAAAATAAGAAGAAAAGAGTTATCATCCTGTGAGTTTTAGAATAGGAAGGTTGATACTTTTGAGAGTTCTTTGAGTTCTTGCTTGCAAATGTTTTTGAGACAGAGGTTCAACAAAAGTTTTTGTAAGCGTAACGCAAGAATGAGATGAGAGGTCTCATATTTATGGGTAAGAGGAGAGAGAAAAGGAAGGAGGAAAGAGGAAAGAGGAAAATACGACTTAAAAGTTGTGCAATGATGAAAAAGTTAGCACATTCTCATCCACGATTGGATGGAATATTGAGGGGTCGTGTGTGTCAGAACGGTACGCATGTCTAAAAAATCTTATCATTTAAACAAAGTGACGTCATACGACCTTTTATTTTCCATTTCCATTTAAACGAAAAGTTTAGGTTATTCAAAAACATATACTGAAGGATACGAATTTGAGAGAATATCTTTTTAAAAACAAGTTTTTTAGAAAAAGTTCAGTGATAAGAAGAATCACTGAAGAAATTTTAACTTTTAAAACATTTGATCACTGAATGAGAAAAGGTTCAGTGATGGTTTTTGTTTTAAGAAAATATAACTACATCTTAAAGAGATATACTTGCTTAAATGGTTCAGTGACGGAAAAAAAATATTGAAACAATCTTTTAGAACATTTTGATCACTGAATATGGAAAGATCCAGTGATAGTTTTAAGTTTTAAAAAGAGATACGTGTACATACCTTAGAGAAGGAAGATATATTCACTCAAGAGTTCAATGATAGAATAAGAACACTGAATCATTTCACTCACTGAGTAATGCTTATAGCTGAAGGAATTAATCCTCAACGTTGAGCATTCCAAGTTTGCTGATCAAGATTAATCTTGTATCATCAAGAGGCTTTCTAAAAAGGTCAATGAGTTGGTAATTAGTTGGAATAAAGTAAAGTTCAATAGTACCATTTATAACATGATCTCTGATAAAATCATATATGATCTCAATATGTTTAGTCTTAGAGTGAAGAACATAATTGTTTGCAATAGCAATAGCACTAGTGCTATCGCAATAGATAGGGATCTCGGAAAGCTGAAGATCATAGTCGTTGAGCTGGTTTTTCATCCAAAGAACTTAGGCACAGGAGCTTCCAACGGCAACATATTCAGCTTCAGCAGTTGATGTGGACAAAAAAATTCTTTTTACTTGTCTAGCTTACCAACTTTCCACCTAGAAACTGACAGCCTCCAGTGGTGCTTTTTGTGAGGTCACTTTGATGATCAATCTTCAATACATCTTAAGAATCCATGGCAGATCTAGATCTAATACTCAAGAACATTGAGAGGAGATTTGAGAGAGAAAGTCAAACATTTAAATCTAGTCAAACCTTCTTTTACGTAATCTGAATATTACAATAAGCTCCTACCTTCTAAAGATTACAAAAGACATCACCCTATTTATAGGGTCAAACTTCTAAACATAGTCAAAGTCAAACTCCTATAAGAAAATTCAAACACGATGACTTACAATTATAGACACTATTTAATTTTCAAGACGAATACAATTTAATATTGATTTTCAGTTCTAACATTCTCCCCCTTTGTATTCAGACTTGAAAGAAATTTTGCGCTTTGAGTCCTGTTTGAACTTTGAAACTTTAAGCACATTATGTCATCTTCAAAAGAATTCTTCAACACGAAATCTTCAAACAATCAACTATTGAGATAGATCTTCTAGCATTCTCCCCCTCGAATGTAGAACAGCAATGATCTTCTCTTTTGACAATGTAGAACAGTTGTTAGCTATGTTATTCATCTCTTGTAAAATTATAGAAAAAGTATTTTGCAAGTGTTGACAGAAGGGTATCTTCCACAGAAGACAACAGAGGAATAGCAACAGAAGCTATTTCATCGTGCAAGTAAAGTGTAACAGAACCTCTGATGTCTCTCATAGAGGTTCTAGAAAATGGTCCTCTGGCAATAAGATCATACATGTCAATTACAGCAGAGCCTCTGAGATGGCTCACAGAGGGTCTGCGGATTAATCTTCTGTGAAGATCATGTTCTACTGTTTTTCAAAGGTTGTTTGTTGCATGTGCTTCTCACGTGATTAGGACTTAATAGACTTTATTTGGACGGCTTAGATGATTTCTCTCTTTTAAGATCTTGTCAGTAAGGTCGTTAGGGACTAGTATAAATAGCAGCTTAGGCCTTTGTAAATGGTGTTCTTCCGTATTGTAATCGTCTATTTTCAATTGAATGAATTGAAAAACCTTTGAAGCTATTTTCTTGTGTTCATCTTCTTCATCATATTAACTGTGTGTTCTTGGTTTAATTACCCTGTTATGTTCTTATCATTGTTTCCGATGCACTGTAATCGTCCTAGAGTTCATTCAGAGTAATAGATCAATATCAAAGCTGAATTTACAGGTCCAACAATTGGTAACAGAGCAGGAATTGAATTCTTATTCGATTAATTATGTTTTTGGTATTAATCTGCATTTTCTAGAACACTAGTCTTCTTCAGGTTACCCTGTTTTACTCTATTAAATTAGCTTCATCTTAATCCTATTTTTCTACTTCTAATTTCAATGGCGAACTTGGCCAATACCTCGTTCATGAGCACTGGTTCTCAATCAAAGAAGAAGAAGAAGAAGAAGAAGAAGAAGAAGAAGCAGAAGAAGAAGCAGAAGAAGAAGAAGCAGAAGAAGCAGAAGAAGAAGGAGAAGAAGAAGGAGAAGAAGAAGGAGAAGAAGAAGAAGAAGAAGAAGAAGAAGGAGAAGAAGAAGAATGAGAAGAAGAAGAAGAAGAAGAAGGAGAAGAAGAAGGAGAAGCAGAAGGAGAAGCAGAAGGAGAAGCAGAAGGAGAAGCAGCAGGAGAAGCAGCAGGAGAAGCAGCAGAAG
>NC_037530.1:36666202-36667581 GCF_001531365.2 Cynara cardunculus var. scolymus
TCGATCAGCCAATCTTAATGTATTTCCTTTTTATTTATATGGTTTCATTCATATCTTCTGTTTCACAGATTCTATTCTATTCCAGATCCCATCTCAGTATGCCAAATGCTGTAAAGTCTAGTTATATGTTTTCACTACGATTTGACTAAATTTTAGTTAAACTCTCTTGTATCCCAAGTCCTGGATTCATCAAGTTTAGGGTAATTTCTACAAGTTATTTTGGTCATTTCCAACGGTAGACTAGAACTGCTTATAACTTTGTAGTGGAAAGGCTGTCCAGATTTTATGACTCCATGAAATCGGTATACAAACACATAGATATACATATGTGTGATGTAAATAGAGTAGTCTTCATATTATTGATGTACCTACATAACCTAAACATATATTTGATTTGAAAAGTGCCACCTCCGTTGGCTATTTGGCTTAAATGGTAAGAAACTAGACCTCAGAAAAAGAGTGCTGTTAGAACTCAGTATGACGTCTCTGGAATTAAAATGCAACAACTTAATATGACGTTTCTGGAATTAAAATGTAACAGCAACTTCTTTAACATGAGATTGGAGGGGCAAGCCAGGCCAAGGCTGTAGTGCAACGCCAAGATGACTCTCAAAGACCCCAATAGCAAGCTATTGTTGCAAGCCTTTCCCCATAAAAAAATAAGATTAATATCGAGTAGGCCGATGGCCTACATATCAGACAGGGGGCCAGGTTTCCAAGAGGTTTGGGCCTCATTAGTTTAACTGAGTAACAGTCACACCTTACTAGTTTATGTGAATGGAATTGGCTAAGAGTATGTTAACCCAGTCCAATTCAAAAAAATCTGCGATAAGAAATTAAGATGGGCTACTCCAAAGTACCACTATTTGAGAAGATAAGGTGAAATAGTCATATTGTGACTTTGGATTATATCATATATCTACCTTTTTAAATGTTATCATAAGTTTCTGTTACAGAGATGAAATCAGAATGATTGATGGTTTCCAGCAATTTAAGAAGTTGGGGTCATCCTAATACCAAATCATTTTCTAGGATTAGATAGCATATTGTTTCAATTTCAAAGAAAACTAATCTCAGAACATTATATATTGATTCTTTTAACAGGCAAAATTTGTTCAAACCAATAACTACAAAGTAAATTTTTAACTCGAATTGGAGGGGTGTGCCAAGCCAAGACAATAGTGCAACACCAAGGCGACTCTTAAAGATCCCAATAGCAAGCTATTGTGATAGATCTTTCCCCATAAAAAATAAGATTAATATCGTGTAGGCCGATGGCCTACGTATCAGATATTAAACTGATAAGAACAGATACTACACTTGATCTTAGCCAAAAGGCCGAGAAAGGTATGAGTTTAATCTTCTTGGGCCTTGGTTGA
>NC_037530.1:36669546-36673200 GCF_001531365.2 Cynara cardunculus var. scolymus
AATATCGAGTAAGCCGATGGCCTACATATCAGATATTAAACTGATAAGAACAGATACTACACTTGATCTTAGCCAAAAGGCCGAGAAAGGTATGCCTTCCCTCTAACTGGGCCTTGCAATTTATGCCCACTCCTCTCGTCTCTGCCTTTTGTCATTCAGACGATATGGGGGCATCCATTTCATACCAAAAAGGGGCATTAATAAATTTGAGGATTTGTTGGTAAAGCGGGCAGACATTCTGTGAGTCTCACACAAGGATGGCAGCTCAGCTCCACCACCATTAAAATATTCTTTCTTTTCATCATCAGATCTGCCATGGATGTGTAGCAGCAAACACATTAAGAACAAAAATGGGAGATTCTTTTTCATGCCCTACAATCAATATTTATTTATAAAGAAGTGTCTTACTTATATGCAACAAAAATTAAAGTATAAGCTTCAAAATGAAGTTTATCGTTGCCCTTCTTTTTAGAACAACAGTCTCCATTGACTAGAATTAAGGTCTCTTTGTAATATTACAAAGCTACTCAAAGATTAGCATCCGTACACAACTGAAAATGAGATCAACGATCATCGCATACCTTTTCATTCTGTTTTTTCAAGACCAAGTCCTTTCATGTTCCGTGGTCGATGATAGTCCAAGGATTCAACAACAGTTTCATGGTGAGTATACATCCATAGTCACATAAACCTTTGCATCTGTGTTACAAAAGCGATAATAATTTATATGTAGTCTACAGGGATGGATTATTTAAAAAGCAAAGAAAACGAGGTACGACATGGGAGGGGTGTATATATTCTGAAAGAAGGACAAAAAGGCCATCACGGCCCAACCGGTGGTGGTGCAAATATGAATCGTGATCGCCGTGCTCCACGAAACAAAGCATCGCCAAAGCTTAAAAGGTCCTTCACCATCAGTTTTGGACTTTGTTCTTTCCTTTTCGCGTTCTACGAGTTCTAAGTTCAGATTGTTTCTCATGAAAATTTTCTGTAACTTTGAACACGACAATCAAATAAATATAATCTGCTTCTTCTCGAGAATAACTTCGTAACACCCCAAAACCCAAATAACTTTGTAACACCCCAAAACCCAAAGCAACAGGATGGCCCCATAACTTCTAACTCAACTTAAAACCATGGTAGAAGTTATTAGTAGACTACATTATATCCATGTGCGATGAGTTCTAACATAAAGTGTTAGCAATCTCTTACATCGTCATACTTTATGGTGCCTATAAATAAAGGGAATTTGTTGGAACAAAAAAAGGCAAGAAGGTCTTTTTTATATATCTTTCTTAAATATATATAAGGTTTGAGTTGATGCATCAACGATCTTTATTTAAGCTCCGTAAAGCAAAACCATATTCAGCAAATGCCTAAACAGGATTTTCAGATAAATTACATCAAATATGTCAATCATCACGATAACTTGTGTTGGTCAAGGAGTCAAATGTTTATACTTCACTCAAAGATTTCTCTTAGCAATCTGATTGTAATCAAAATTATAGAAGCCATTTCTCAGTGCCTCTGCTTTTATAAAGATTAACTTTTTGCAATTGGCCATAATGGACCAACCTCATTAGTTTGGAGGGTTAGCCATCATGAGCTGAAAGAAATACACCTTAACCTCCTGTTATATACCTACCATCACCGGTGTCTTTGGAGGTGGGTTCCGCATGGGCCTGGTTGAAGTTGGCGGTAATAAACTTTTATCCCAAATTAAACAGTATCTTATAGCTGTGTTTTGCAATTGCCTGCACAACAAGGGTCTTTGCCAATACCATCATCTCTAGAAACTACCTTTCTACAACTAAAAAAAGCATTAGAATCATAAGGCAGAAAATGGATTCCTATAACACAAAACGAGACTAAATAGACTCGAGATTCCTGAAAAATGTACCAAGGTTGTAATGCAACACCAACACGACTCTCAAAGACCCCAATAGCAAAAGCTATGACAGGACTTTCCCCATTAAAAATAAGATTAATATCGAGTGGATCGATAACCAACATATCAACTTAATAAGAACAAATACTATACTTGATCTTACTTTGCTGTTTTTGAGTTTTTACTGATTTGGCAAGTATGGAAAAACTGGCAGATTCTCTTTGGCACTTTTTCTTATACATCACATCCCTTAATGTGGTTTTTTAAATGTGGAAGCACTGCCTCTGAACTTCAACTACAAAGTTCATTTTTAAACTAGAATTGGAGGGGTGAGCCAAGCCTAAGCAATAGTGCAACACCAAGGCTACTCTTAAAGATCCCAATAGCAAGCTATTGTGATGGATCTCTCCCCATAAAAAATAAGATTAATATCGAGTAGGCCAATGGCCTACATATCAGATATTAAACTGATAAGAACAGATACTACACTTGATCTTAGCCAAAAGGCCGAGAAAGGTATGCTTTTCTTTGTCTTGGGCTTTGTTTTTTGTAACAGTCTAATGTTTGGTTATTTTGTTTAGTCTGGAGATGTGGGATGCTTCTGAAGTCTGAAGGAACCTTCTTTTGTGGTTTGTTTCATTTCTGCCATGTGCAGATTGTTGGAAATGCTCCTTACCGAAATTATCTTTCACTTGAAGCCTCAAACATAAACTTCCCAAATACACAGATCATAATTCAGGTTCAAACAGACCTCAAAACACAAGATGCAGTTACATTTTGCGATAAGAACCTTCACAATCCACCTTCTTTTGTGCCTCATCTTGTTTCATCTATCATGCCTTTCAATTTGTTTGTCTCTAACTTTGCTCTTTTTTCTGCATTTCTTTTAGCCAAATCCTTCTGTCGTGCTTCAGCTCTTCTTTATTTTTGTCTCAAATGTTATTTGCTTCTACTCAAATCTAACACAAAGTAAATTACTTAGAGCAAAGCAACCACTAACAACATCCACTTCAAGAAAATTATTCCTGATGAAAACCGTCCTATTACAAAGTCCCCGTACTTCAAAAGATTTGGTAATAAAAAGTCGTATTGCAAGTTTGGATATCTTCAGTTTTCAAATGTTACCGTATGTTTCTAGAAAAAGAAACTGAAATTTAACATGCTAGAATATGACTAGAAACTATGAGAACGAAAGTAACCCGGCTCTCTTTTTGTCTTATTAACACGAATCATTTTTAGGAGTAAATAGCTACATTAACTACCAGCCTGAAACATGCTCATTTTTCCATCCCCAGGCATTTCTTAGAATTCCATGAAGAAGTTCGTCTGCCAGTTCATCAAGTTATATCTAACACCCTTGTGTAACCTGAATTCTGGATTGATTAATGAAAGCTGGCTTTTGTACAATTCATTTCATCCCTTTTTAATGATACATTAGAATCAACATTCTATCTATGAAGGGCTTAATATACCTATAAAGCTTCAATCTTTAATTTGTAAGGGGCTTAATATAGCTAGCAAAATGATTTTAAACTGAGATCGGAGGGGTGAGCCTGGCCAAGGCAATAGTGCAACACCAAAGCGACTCTTAAAGATACCAATAGCAAGCTATTGTGATAGATCTTTCCCCATAAAAAATAAGATTAATATCGAGTAAGCCAATGGCCTACATATCAGATATTAAACTGATAAGAACAGATACTACACTTGATCTTAGCCAAAAGGCCGAGAAAGGTATGAGTTTAATCTTCTTGGGCCTTGGTTGA
>NC_037530.1:36674145-36675462 GCF_001531365.2 Cynara cardunculus var. scolymus
CGGTGGCTCACATATCAGATATTAAACTGATAAGAACAGATACTACACTTGATCTTAGCCAAAAGGCCGAGAAAGGTATGCTTTTCACTCTCTTGGGACTTTGTTCTCATAGTGGATCCCCTCTCTATATTTTTTCTTCTTCAAGCAATGTGGGACTCTTCCAAATGAACTTATTTCAGCTTTCATATGCACTTCTTTCCATTCCCATGTATTTCTTAAAATTCCACCAGAAAGTTAATGCACCACTTCTAACAGACCATAACTTTTATGTTTGTTTCGGTTTTTACCAGTCTCTGTTCATTTGAATGATACTGTCTGATACTCGATACAATTTTTTCATACCATTATCGATCACCTCTATATTCTTATGCATTCATTTTTTTCTTCAGTTTCACCCATAACTTAGATTGAAGTGGTGCGCCAGATAAAGGCTGTAGTACGACGACAATGCAACACTCAAAGACCCCACATACCAGATACTAAACTAATAAGAACAAATACTACATTCACGATTGTTTTGATGTGACGTATCCATTTCCTCCGACCAATATTCATTTCTTGTGCATGATTATATTTTTCTCTGCACTGCATTTCAAGACTCTACAACTTAAACCAATATTTAGTTTGTAAAGTGCCAGCTTCTAACATAACCTATTTATTTGTTGTTTCCACGTTTCAATTTTCAAAATAGTACTCCTTCAATACATACCATATGCCACCATATAGACTATAACTTATTTATCTGCCGAACACCCTTCATTCTGCTTGAAAGCTTTGCACAGTAGGATTCAAGACTCCTACAACTGGTTCAACATCTTCTATATGTTTGCTTCTTTTTTCCTACAAAAATTGGAACGTTGTTTATAACTTGGTTTTGATCTGCATGCTATATCTATTGGATCATGATGGTTTCGAGATAATCATGTCGATCAGCTAATCTTATGCTTCAAATGTATTTCCTTTTTATTTATATGGTTTCATACATATCTTCTGTTTCACAGATTCTATTATATTCAAGATGCCATCTCAGTATGCCAAATGCTGTAAATTCTAGTTATATGTTTTCGCTATGATATGACTAAATTTTAGTTAAACTCTCTTGTGTCCCAAGTCCTGGATTCATCAAGTTTAGGGAAATTTCTACAAATTATTTTGGTGATTTCCAACGGTAGACTAGAAGTGCTTATAACTTTGTAGTGGAAAGGCTGTCCAGCTTTTATGACTCCAAGAAATCGGTATACAAACACATATATATACATATGTGTGATGTGAATAGAGTAGTTTTCATTTGTGGTCTTTACTTATATGGCTCTTTCA
>NC_037530.1:36678446-36679867 GCF_001531365.2 Cynara cardunculus var. scolymus
AATATCGAGTGAGCCGATGGCTCACATATCAGATATTAAACTGATAAGAACAGATACTACACTTGATCTTAGCCAAAAGGCCGAGAAAGGTATGCCTTATCTAAATTTGAGCCTTTGCTGTTATAGTGTATCCCCTCTCTCTACTTTCTACTCTTCAAGCAATGTGGTACTCATCTAATTGAATTTATTTCAGCTTTCATATGCTACCAGTTCTAAAAGCTTTAGTATAACACCCAAATTATGGATTCATCATGTTCAAGTTAAAAAAAAAAAAAAAACTGCCTTCCTACAAATTATTCAGTCCCTTTTAATGGTATAGCCAAGAATTGATTTTATCTACAAATTATTTCAGTCCCATTTCTAGGACTTCCTTGTGGTGATGTATCTAACTGAAAGTGCGTATGCATCTTAAAAATAAACCAGGAAACTTGTTTATGCTCTTCGTTTTTGGACTCAATTTGCGGTCTACAAACCGACCCAAACTTTAATGGGCATCGTCTTTCTAATGGTCATAGAAACTTTTTATTGTGATATCGTTCTGTTTGCTCCACGTCTGCGTACCTTTCATATTGTTCAGTTATTTTCAAAGTATACGACTTGGATTACAACGGTAAGGTGACTTTTACAGATGGATGTACAAGTCTCAATTGGAAGAATGGAGGGGATCCACTGTTGTTGCTTCTTCCTTTGAAACTATCAGTTTTGTGCATTGAAGATACGGACACCATGCCAGGTTACCAAGAGGTTTGGGCCTTGCTAGTTTAACCGAGTACTAGCAACACCTGACTTGTTTATGTGAATGGAATCGACTAAAGGCCTAAGGGTATATTAACCGAGTCTACTTCAAAAAAATCTACGATAGAAAATTAAGGTGGCCTATTCCAAAGTACCACTACTTCAGAAGATTGGATAAAAGGAGCATATTGTGAGTTTGGACATATAATATATCAAGTTTTTCAAATGTCATCATAAACTACATCGTAAATTTTTAACTAGGATTGGAGGGGTGCGCCAAACCAAGGCAATAGTGCAACACCAGCCTTCTACATGCTCACTTTTCCATCCCCAGGCATTTCTTAGAATTCCATGAAAAAGCTTATTTACCAGTTCATCAGATTCTAGTTAACACCCTTGTGCATATCCCGAATTGTGGATGGATTAATGAAAGCTGCTTTTGTACAATCTATTTCATCCCTTTTTGATGATACATTAGAATCAGCATTCTATCTGTGACGGGCGAAATATACCTTTGAAGCTCCAAACTTTAATTTGTAAAGCTACAATCTTTAATTTGTAAAGGGCTTAATATAGCTGGCAAAATGATTTTTAACTAAGATTGGAGGGGTGAGCCTGGCCAAGGCAATAGTGCAACACCAAGGCGACTCTCAAAGACCCCAATAGCAAGCTATTGTGACGAGTCT
>NC_037530.1:36679897-36683570 GCF_001531365.2 Cynara cardunculus var. scolymus
ACTACACTTGATCTTAGCCAAAAGGCCGAGAAAGGTATGCTTTTCTTCATCTTGGGGTTTGGTTTTTGTAACAGTCTAATGTTTGGTTATTTTGTCTAGTCTAGAGATGTGGGATGCCTCTGAAGTCTGAAGGAACCTTCTTTTGTGGATTGTTCATTTCTGCCTTGTTTAGATTGTTGGAAATGGTCCTACCAAAATAATCTATATCTTTCACTTGAAGCCTCAAAACATAAACTGTCCCCGCATTATACATAGAACGCAAGTCATTCACAGATTATAAATCACCTCAAAACACAAGATTCTGTTACATTTTGAGATAAGGACCTTCACAATCCACCTTTGTGCATCATCTTGTTTCATCCATCATGGCCTTCAATTTGTTAGTCTGTAACCTTAAGCCTAATCTCTCTGCCGTGCTTCTGCTCCTCCACATTTCTTTTTTGGGAAAAGGCAAACAATAAACATCAATAAGCATAAAGAAGTATGCCAAGGGATATCTAAAACTATGACAGAAAAATCTTTTGGACATCGTCCTAAATGTAAAACAAGGGAGAATCACAAACTTCCCTCCCAATTTGGCTTTACATCAGTAGGCATCCAGCACTTGGAGAAAACACACTTCACTCCACATAAAAAGACTTGTATGCAATCCTGATGACACCTGACTAGTTTGCAATCCTCTTTTTTCTTTCTATTTTTGCTGGTGTTTCAGATGTAGTCATAAGTTTCTTCCAGCAAGTTTCTAAGACAAATGGAATGGAGATTTAACAATATGAAATCTGAACACGCTAGAACTGGTGCACGATGACCAAACAAGATAACAGAAACTATCACAGAAAAGTAACCCACTTCTTTTTAGGGTCTTATTAATAGAAATCATATGTCATGAGTAAAAGGTTTTATTAATAACTACTACGTCATTTATTGATCCTCTTTTCAGGCAAAATCAGCTAAAGCCACTAGATAACGAACCTGAACCATAAAGTCAGTTTTAACAAGGATTGGAGGGGTGTGCCAGCCCAAGGCTTGTAGTGCAAAGGCAATGCTCAAAGGCCACAATAATGGGTATTTCCCCATAAAAAATAAGATTAATGACCAGTGAGCCAATGGCCCACATATCAATATCAGATGTTGAAATGATAAGAATAGATGCTACAGTTTATCTTCGCCAAAAGGCCGAGCAAGATATGCTTAGTTATTTCTTAGAACTTCTTTATTGCACTCTCGTCTGGATTATTTTCCATTATCAAGGGATGGGGGATGCATCTGAATGAACCTCTTTTGCTGGTTCCTCTTGTGTATTGTCAGAAGCTTTATCTTCCATTTTAACTTTGTAACTAGTCAGCATCAGTCCTCAAACAGAATGCTCTTAGATCTTCATGTAAATACCTCAGAATCAACCTTTTTTTCCTTTTGTGCTTGATACCATTTCATCCATGGTCGCCTTCGATTTTGGAAGTGGACTCTTATTGCTTAAGGGAAGGTCAATATACTAGTATTCTGTCCAGTAACAAAATATATATGACATTAGACCACATACCCGCTAGATGGTATGAAACTGAAGAAGAAAATACTCATTTGCATTCACCATTTCAACAGATCGATTTGGCAAAATTGGAGTCAGATTACTGATTACCCTGCTCTTCTTAAGTCTACAATCTTCTTTTACTGCTTCTGCGTTTTCTAATTGTTCAAAATGAATCGATGACCGAAAAAATG
Organism: Cynara cardunculus var. scolymus; assembly: GCF_001531365.2. Lineage (NCBI taxonomy): Eukaryota > Viridiplantae > Streptophyta > Magnoliopsida > Asterales > Asteraceae > Cynara > Cynara cardunculus. The sequence continues at coordinate 36,681,617 of NC_037530.1, forward strand.
TTTAGATGATTTGTTTGGATGTCAAAGTCCGTGTACGTGTTATTCCAACAACTATTCTAGTCCTCCAATCAACTGCTTTTGAAAGCAGTACACCGAACATTCCAGGTTTCAAGGGACTCCAGGCCTGTATAATTTGCAGACGTAACTGGCTCATGTATATTGCCACAAAACATAAAGAGAACTCTTATTAGTTCTTTTAGGATAAATGAGATTTCAACAATGTTCAATAGTAGATTTATTTTAGCCCTTGCTAGTTTAATTGAGTATTAGTAACACCTAACTTGTTTATGTGAATGAAATCTACTAAGGCCTAAGGGTATATTAACCCTTTTTAAAGATACATTAGAATCAGCATTCTATCAATAAAGGGTTTAATATACCTATAAAGCTCCAACCTTTAATTTGTAAAGGGCTTAATATACCTGGCAAAATAATTTTTAACTAAGATTGGAGGGGTGAGCCAGGTCAAGGCAATAGTGCAACACCAAGGCGACTCTTAAAGATCCCAATAGCAAGCTATTGTGATGAATCTCTCCCCATAARAAATAAGATTAATATCGAGTGAGCCGATGGCTCACATATCAGATATTAAACTGATAAGAACAGATACTACACTTGATCTTAGCCAAAAGGCCGAGAAAGGTATGCTTTTCACTCTCTTGCGACTTTGTTTTCATAGTGGATCCCCTCTCTATATTTTTTCATCTTCAAGCAATGTGGGACTCTTCTAAATGAACTTATTTCAGCTTTAATATGCACTTCTTTCCATGCCCATGTATTTCTTAGAATTCCACCAGAAAGTTAATGCACCAGTTCTAACATACCATATTTGTTTCCGTTTTTAGCAGCTTTCTTTTCATTTGAATAATACTAAACTAATAAGAACAAATACTACACTCACTATTGTTTTGATGTGACGTATCCATTTTCTCTGACCAATATTCATTTTTTGTGCGTGATTGTATTTTTCTCTGCACTGCATTTCAAGATACACCCAAAATGATTTCATGATACGGACACCGTGCTAGGTTTCCAAGAGGCTTGGGCCTACAGTATATTTGGTTTTTTCAAATGAAATTGATATTGCAATCTAACGATTGATGGTTTCTAGCAATTAGAGAAGTTGGGTTCTCCCTTGGCTCATGCCAAATTCAGTGTTCACGAATCAGATACCCTCTCCTACTCAACCCATTTATTTAACAAACTCTCATTGCTATGCTACCCTTTTCACCCCTACACCTGTTAAAGTACTACTGCTATTATATCCTTATAGAAGATACTACCGTTTCTACCCCCTTACTCATCTTAGCCAACGTAACTAATAATAGCTACCAGAGGATAACAGTTTCTTCTAGAGTGTTTTCTAGCATAAATAAATGAAGGATTTAACAATGTTCAATTGCAAATGAAATTAGAACATGCTAGAACTGGAGATGTGGGATGCCTCTGAAGTCTGAAGGAACCTTCTTTTCTGGGTTGTTTCGTTTCTGCCTTGTGCAGATTGTTGGAAATGCTCCTACTGAAATAATCAGTTATCTTTCACTTGAAGCCTCAAACATAAACTCTCCCCACAAAACACACAGATCATAAATCAGGTTCAATCAGACCTCAAAACACAAGATGCAGTTACATTTTTAGGAGTAAATAGCTACATTAACTACCAGCCTTCTACATGCTCATTTTCTGAATTAATTAGTGAAAGCTGCTTTTGTACAATCTACTTCAGCCCCTTTTAGTGATTCATTTCACAAGGAAAGCTTTGCTTGGTAACCATGACGAATAGTAGATTCTAAACTTGAGCCGAACCTCAATTTTGTTCAATGGTTATCAAAACCAAAACTGAAGCTAAAAACGGACAATTTTTTTTTAACTATAATTGGAGGGGTGAGCCAGGCCTAAGCAATAGTGCAACACCAAGGCGACTCTCAAAGACCCCAATAGCAAGCTATTGTGA
>NC_037530.1:36683599-36684840 GCF_001531365.2 Cynara cardunculus var. scolymus
ACATATCAGATATTAAACTGATAAGAACAGATACTACACTTGATCTTAGCCAAAAGGCCGAGAAAGGTATGAGTTTTATCATCTTGGGCCTTGGTTTTTATGGTGAATCCCCACTCTCTATTTTTTGTTCTTCAAGCAATGTGGGAGCCATCTAAATGAACTTCTTTCAGCTAGCATATGAAACCCTTTCCATTCTTAAGGTGTTATATTATCTATTTGAAAATTTCTGCAAAGCCAGTTTAGCAGGTTTTAGCTAAACAACATTGTGAGTCCCAAATCCTTGATTGATTAAGTTGAATGTTTTTTAAAAACAAAGTTGTTTTCTTGATGGTAGACGAGAACTGATTCTATCTACGAAAGGCTTGATGTACATGCAAATCTGTGCATCCACCTCTTTTCTTTCCTTTCTGCTTGAAAACTTTGCACAGTAGGATTCAAAACTTGTACAACTGGTTCAACATCTTCTATATGTTTGCTTCTTTTTTCGTTCAAAAATTAGTAGCATTGTTGTTTTTGATCTGCATGTTACATCTATAAGATCATGATGCTTTTGAGATTAATTATCAGCACCAATCAGTCAATCTTATGCTTTAAATTTTATTCATATGGTTCCGTACATATCTTCCGTTTTGCAGATTCTATTCTATTCACGATGCCATCTCAGTATGCCAAATGCTGTAAATTCTAGTTAGAGTAGTCTTCATATTATTGATGTACCAACATAGCTTAAACAAATACTTGATTTGAAAGGTACCACCTCCATTGGCTATTTGGCTTCAATGATCCTCTAAGAAAAGATGCTGTTGGAACTCCATATGCTAAATGATGCTTCTGGATATAAAATGCAATAGCAACTTTCTTAACATCAGATTGAAGGGGTGAGCCAAGACCACTCACAAAGACCCTAATAACAAGCTATTGTAATGAGTCTTTTCCATAAAAAATAAGATTAATATCGAACAGGCCGATGGCCTACACATCAGATATTAAACTGATAAGAACAGATACTACACTTGATCTTAGCCAAAAGGCCGAGACATGTATGCCTACTCTCTAATGGGGCCTCACAGTTTATCCCCACTTCTCTTGTCTCTGCTTTTAGTCACTAAGAAAATATGGGATGTCTCCATTTCATAACAAAGAAGGGGAATCAATCAATTTGACACTGATTACTCAAAGTCTCATCTCCACCGCCATTGAAGTTAAAGAGATCTTTTATTCACAAAACAGATTTGATACTC
>NC_037530.1:36685850-36704091 GCF_001531365.2 Cynara cardunculus var. scolymus
ACATATCAGATATTAAACTGATAAGAACAGATACTACACTTGATCTTAGCCAAAAGGCCGAGAAAGGTATGCTTTTTCTTTAATTGGGACTTGGTTTTTATAGTCCATGAGGTCTCTATTTTTCTATCAATCAGGCAATGTGGGACGCATCTCAAGGAACTTATGTGAAGAATTGTTACAGAAAGTTTTACCAAGTTTGACTTGAATACCCTTTGTGCGTGTCTTGCTGGATTGAACGATTTCAAGTTAATAAAAGCCGCTTTCTTCAAATTATTTTAGAGCTGATTTTTCTTAACCAAAATCTTTTTCCTTCAAATTACTGTTTGGTTTTATATGATACTAGTTGTGTATTTGCGTAATGCGACGGGAACCATGAATTTTAACAATTTTGAAGTTCTACTGGTTTTATAAGATAAGATTTAACGATGATATATGTTACACTTGGTCTTTACATATTAATACAATTTGAATAAATAAGAGTTATRGTTCCAATTACAGACTATAGATGAAAAAAATTGTATGACAGATTAAAATCTAATATATTTAAAATCCAACATATTTAAACGACTCCACAAATGTATTCGATTTACACCAAGAACAAAGAAACAAGAAACTTGAGTTTTAAGATAAACACTCAAAACCAATAAAAAAACTACAAATTTAACAGATCATAAGCCAAGAAAAGACAAAAAAAGATGGGTTTTAAAATGAAATTTCAACTGCTTACTCTCTTTCTTGTCCAGAAACTCAGATGAAGGTTGAATTAATACATGTATATATATATATTTCAAAAAAAAAACCCTATAACATATTAATTCAAAACATATTATACAGTGCAATTTGGACAGCCTAACCCCAAAATATATAGTATATATATAAATAAATAACTATAAAAGTATAAATCGTAAATACTAAAAATATTTTTTCACAGTATATATAATATATAATAATATAATTAAGTCAAAACTATTCAATATTGGACTTATTTCGAAGGTATTAACGGGACGATTATAATGATGTAACTTGTTAAAATAAAAATGTACTTTTTAAAACATGTTTTAATTGATATATGATTATGTATGTTAATTTGATAAAGGTTTAAAATGAAACATTTAAAAGTAAATGACGTAAAGTAAATTAATTAATTAATTATAAGAGTATAAAGTGTAAATTTAAAATTAAAGTTTAAAAAAAATCGGTGAGAGGGTGAGTGTATGTGAAAGGGTGAGTGTAAGTGGGGAGAGGAGGGGGTGAAAAAGTGAGTATAAAGGGTATTTTGGTCATTTAGTATTTTAAGACTTTAAGGGTCTGTTTACTTGTGGCTTAATGAGCTTACCCGATAAATGGGCTTATTCGCACAGCCATTTTAGGCTGTTTACTTCGGGCTTATTCGCCCAGACATGGGCTTATTCGCACAGCAGGATACCAGCCCTTGTCCACATTAAGCCAACAAAAAGACCTGCCTACCCTTCAACAAAACACACGCCTCTCTTTTCTCCTCCAATAGTCGCTCCTTCTCAAAAGCTTGTTTATTGCTTCTGAATCAAAACCCCAAATCTTGAATCAAAAACTTTGAATAACAAAAAGATTTCATACATCAAAGAGTTAAATCGAAGGTTTTCAAACCCATTTCATGCATCAAAAAYCCAGATTTGGAACCTGGAAGCACCATCGCCATCGAAAAAGATCTGGAACACCGCCATTGAGCGACGAAGATGAAGATGAGGCACAGAAGGCAGCAGTTGCTGGGTGGTGAAGGAGTTGGGGAAGACGAACGGGAGGCCGGCAGAGGGACTTGTGGTTCATTGGAGAGTGGAGCGTCGTTGTTTTCTAGGGGTGGGGGAGGATTTCATBGTTGGGAAGAGTTGGGTTTTTAARGGTGTGAAGAGGGGGTTGGTGGAGGTTGCAGGCGCGAGGAAGATGGAGAAGTTGGTGGTGGCAGCTCTTTTGGGTTGGGTTTTTGTTATTTAAATATTTTATTTTTCAGAAATATTATTTGGCTTAAAAAATGAACAACAATATACTAAACAGCCCATAGTTAATACTCAGGGGTAAATTGGTCATTTTTGTTATTCAGACTGTTGATTCAGATAGAAAAGTAAACAGCAACCCAAATTTATCCAGACAGCTAAATTTATCCAGACAGACAAATTTATCCATACAGGACTTAATAGAAAATTTGATAAACAGCCCCTAAGACTTTTATTAAATTTGCTTAATAAGATAGTATAAATAATAGGTTCATTTACTCGTAAACCCAAATTTTCATTTTCATTCCCCTTATGAACCAAACGGGCTCCTAAGTGATGGTGATGTAATAGATGGAAGTTTGACATCGTATTTCCAGTCGTTAGACAAGCTACAATCTCTTTTTAAAACAGAGAGATGTTCCTAACGAAGCCACCTTCGGACAAACGATGACGGAATAATTGTTGCTTCGAAAGTAACTTGTTTGGCTAATACTTGGTCATACATAACAAAGGAATAAATGCGAATGTTTGGCTAAAAACCGTCACCGGTTGAATGTGACTTACAAGCAACCAGCTTAGATTGAACAATTTTCATTTTCATTTGTTCCAATAAGTTCATTCTTAATTTATTAATAATCATTTTATTTATAAACACATTAATTATAACTATTATTTTTATGGTTAACAAAAAGAGTGAATTATACGTTAGTGGTTATCGTGATTTGCTCGATTTTTGGATTTATTTTTTAAAACAAACCATCTATATTGGTGGTCTTTAATTTTTCATTTTTATAACATTTGGGGTTTCTTCACTTAACGATGTTAGTTAGCAACCGTTATGAATGACTAATTGGTCTTTAAACAAACTATAAGGACCAAAAGTTAAACTACTCTAAAATTTAATATGATTCACAGTTTTTTAGTTTTTATTAGAAAATATTTTATAGAGTTAAATGCATGAAATAACAACTTGCTTTCATAAATTTTCTTATCATAACATTCTATTTTTTTTTGTTACAGCAATGTACTTTCAAATTATTTTTTATTAAGGCATCGTACTTTAAAAAATCTACTCATAATAGAAATGGGAACCTGTTATCTTTTAAACCGGTTAACCCCTTGACTTTTTTTGCTTGTGTGGCTTTAATGAGATGATGTGGATGACATCATTTTGATGACCCAACTAAAATAAAAATAAAAACTTAATTCTAATTCATATTAGTGATTTTTATTTTTCATTGCTATGATCTAGAAAAACATTTATTTTATTTTATTTTTGATTTTTTCTTATTAAGTTACATACAAATTAAATATTATAGAGTAAAATATTTCTTAAATAAATATGCTACATTATTTTCGAGATATATTTTATTTGTAAAAAAAATAACACTTCTTATTTTATGTTGCTCAAATAAATAAATATATTTTAAAGTTCTCTTTAAAATGTTAACGAAATAAATTGTGATATATAATTTTTTAATATTGTTATATTAATAAATAATTCAAAAAAATCTAATTAATTTAATATATTTATACATCAAACAAAACTTTTTGAACAAATATAATATATTCTTTAAAAGATAATATTTTTTGGTAAAATATGAACAATTCTTATTTTCCTATTTTCAGTAAACACATATTTTTTTTAAAAATATTAGTGAGATAAGTTGTGTTCTACTAGTTTTATTGATAATGGTATATTAATAAATAATTTAAATTTTTTTTAATTCATTTAATATATTTATTAAATAACATGTAAAATATCTAAATATTAAAATTAAAAATACAATGTAAAAGAAGAAGTAGTAGATATATAATAAAATAATTTTGAAAGTACAATGATATAGTAACAAAGTCACAACACTATAGTACATGCGGACAGCCTACGTGGACAATAAGGTGGCATAAAAACTTGGTATGATGGGTAAATTTATATCAAAAGGTTACCCAGTGCTACAATGGATAAATTTTTCAAAGTACAGTGTCCTAATCAAAATAGTTTGAAAGTACATTGCTTTAATAAGAAAAATTGGAAGTACAATGTTATAATAAAGAAATTTATAAAAGTAGATTGTTATTTTTTTGCATTTTGCCCTATTTTATATTACTATCACAAACCAAAAATCTTAAAATAAAATACATATTAAAAAAAATATTTATATTTATTTGTTATAGTGATGGTTTTTATTAACTGTTTGAATAATCGATGTTTTTTAATCTTAATTTATAATTTTTATTTTGTTGTTATTTTAATTATTTGCAATTTGACACTATATTAATGATCTCATGTTAACCGAACTTAATTTTCAACGCTATCTTTTTTGTGAATTTAATATGTTTTAAACGAATATAAAGATTTTTATTAGTATGTATTTTATTTTAACAATTTTAATTTGTGATTTTAATAATAAAATATTTTTTAATAAAAAATAAAAAAAACGTGTATCAGATTTAACTTTTGGTCCTATAGTTTGTTCAAAAACCGATTGGTCCTTCATAAAGATGCCAATTAACGCCGTTAAGTGGGGGGGACCATAAGTGTTATGAAAATAAAGTGTTAGGGACCACCAACGTAGATGGTTTGTTTTAAGAACCAAATTCGAAATTTGAATAGACCACATAAGTCATCGGTGTAATTCACTCTTATAAAAATATATGGATTTAGCGATGTCAATGTCGGTTAGCAAATTGCAATTTATTTTATATTTGTTTCATAATTATTCAGACAAAACAAAATTATTTATAACGCACGTTTTTTTTTTACTCAAGGCCTCTACAATATCACGGTTGTCCAGCCACCATGCGATGTAACCGTCCCCTGAATTTCTCAAAGGAATTCAAATGTATGTTTAAAACTGATCACCACTCCTTTTTACGCGTTATGTCAATTGTAATCGTCCCATGTGTAATCAAACGGTTCATATCGAGAAGGAATTTATTTTTTGTTGCAATGGCAAAATAGATTCGAACCTACTACCAATCGGTTAACAGCCGACCGTTCTACCACTGAGTTACTGAGGAACAACAGGAGATTGTAAAACTTTGATGAACAGAAGTTAAAGAGGGTAATGTACTTTAACTTGATTTATATTATGGGTAATGTACTTTCAAGACTTTCATCTTGGTACTTAAGATGTAAAGTTTTAAACATCTAAGTACTCAGATAACCTCCACAACTTCGACACTTTTCAAACTCCAAAATGAAGCTACAAGACTGCAACTACTTTGACAAAACTTTACCTCTTCGACAAGTAAATATCTGGTGGCTCCACCAATCAACGTGGGAGATTGTCTCTATAACTAAATATCGTTGGCTTCTTCACTGTGTATGTAAAAATGAACCAACTTTGAGAAAGCAACGGTGTCACGATGACAGTGAAAGGACGTCAGTTAGAGAGGAGAAGCAATAGGAATGGAGGGGAGAAGAGAACAGAGTGGACGTTTTGGTTTCATATTACTTTTTTTTATTTGTTTTTTAATTGATGATGTGACTATCGATTTATTATCTTTATAATTAATAATTCTGTTACTGTAGGGTTGTCAGTAATCAACTTTTTACCCAAATTTAATAATTATGTTACTTCGTATAAAAGTAACCGTTTACTTACTGAAGAAGTTTAACATGACCTTTAAATATATGTAAAGTTTAGTTCAGACCTTAAATTGACATCTTTTTTTTAAGATGGTTCCCAAATTAAAAATTAGAAGAAAGTTGATTTTTTTTTTGACGTAATTTTTCCAAAATCATACATCTATATGTTTATATCAGAAAATATATGTAAAAGAAACCAACGTTTCCAAAAATTTGTATATATTTTTCATGATATTATGCATGGATCAGATATATTATGGCGAAATTATTAAAAAGAATTATTAAAACATAATATTTTATTAGAAAAAAGAAAATATTTATAAAAAAGTAGTTTTCTATACTATATTTATAAAAAGTGGTTATATGTACTATATTATTGATATTTATTACTTAAAATTTATAATTACAAGTAAATTATGTGTAAATACAACTTATTAAAGCTATATTTTTAAATTCGTATAACTAATCGCAGATAAACATAATAAGATATAGGATAAATATCTCATTTTAAATATAAAAAGTTTAAAATATAATTAAGATAATCATTGATTTATAATAGAATCATTTTTTCTAAAATTATATTGTTAAGTCAAAAATAAATTACTTCGTTATTAGACCTACTTTTAATTATAATAGAAAATGAATTAAAGAAATTATACAAAAAAACGAGAGTTTTTAAATAATTAATTTGATATTAATATCGATATATTTTCAAATTTTTATGATATATTCAAATTCATTTTTATTCAAAAGTAAAACATTATCTTTATCAAAACCATATAAATCGTATTATATATTAACAGAGACAAAATAAAATAAAACATTAAAATAAACATGTATATTGTTACATTGTGCGAGTATTTTTTAAAAAAAAAAAATATTTATAAAAAGTGGCATTTATTTTTCTTAAAATCCAGAATCTCTTGGGTACAAGGGAAGGAGAAAACGTGACCGTACAAGTAAAGAAAGCGAATTGCGCCGTCAAATATACATCGCCACTCCTGCTTTCTTTATAAACGCAACTGACCGTTATTTCGTTAAATAAATATTCCAACTTCCATACCATACATGTTATGCACTTCAATCATCAGCAAACCCATTCTCCCTTCTAAACCCTAACCCTACTTTCACGATTGCTTCAATTTCATTTCTTTAAGCTCAAGAAACCAATACCATTCATGTTGCACCAATTTCTTGGTTTTCATTCACAAAAACCCTAAGTTTTACCCACCAATTTCAAATGAATATGGAAGCGAAGACCAAGAAAAGAAGCTTGCTTGTTGGAGACACCATTTATGAAGACAATCAGAAGAGAAGCAAGCAAGAAGATGTGAAGGTTGGTTATGGCGATGGAGTTTCTTGGTTCAGAGGTGCAATAATCGGTAAAGGAAGTTTCGGTTGTGTTTTTCTTGGCAATTTGAAGAACCCCAAATCCAAATACAACTCTTACCCGCCGATTATGGCCGTGAAATCGGCAGAAGTCTCTGTTTCTGGTTCAATTCAAAAGGAGAAAGAGGTTATGGATAATATCCGTGGGTGTTGTAATGTGATCAAGTGTTTTGGTGAAGAGATTACCAATGGAGAGAATGGTCAGATGGTTTACAACTTGTTGTTGGAGTATGGCTCTGGTGGAACCCTAGCTGATCTGATCAAGAAATCCTCCGGTAAAGGGTTGCCAGAACTCGATGTCAGATGCTACGCTAGGTCCATCCTTCGAGGGTTACGTCACATTCACAAGCAAGGGTATGTTCATTGCGATCTGAAACCAGATAATGTATTGCTTGTGTCTAATTCTAGAGATGGTTGTTTTAATGCCAAAATTGGGGATTTCGGATTGGCGAAAAGGGCAAATCAGAAGAAGAACAAGTTGGGTCTTAATTGGAGAGGTACCCCTATGTATTTATCCCCAGAAGCTGTAAATTATGGTGTTCAAGAGCCTCCTGCTGATATTTGGGCAGTCGGGTGTATCGTGTCAGAGATGTTGACCGGAAAACCTCTTTGGTTTTCGGAACAAGATTTGTGCATGGACGAGATTTTAAGTCGAATTGGCGAAGAAGACGAATCACCGTGTATTTCTAGCAATATATCAACAGAGGGCAGGAGTTTCTTGAAGGGTTGTTTGTCTAAAAAGATTATGTGTAGATTAACTGCTAATATGCTATTAGATCATCCTTTCTTAAAAGGGTTAGTTGAAGATGATGCCAGTGAGGTTAAAGATTCACACCAAGAAGTTTTGGACATAAACACCATCACCTCATCACCAGTGTTCTCAGATGATGATGATGATGATGATGATGAGATGTGGTTGTCTTCATATTCAGATGGGTCATGCTATTCATGGTCAGAAGGAGATGTGGATTCCATGGAGAATCAAGAAAGCACAGATGCAAGATTCAATGTGTTACAACAATATCCAGTAACATTAACCATTTCCAAGGGAGTTTAGCAAGATTGATGGTGAGAATCCACATTTAGTAGAGTAGTTATCATTCTTTATACATGTTTATAGTCATATTATGGTAAATACAATAAATATATATATATATATATAATATATATATAGGACTTTGATACATAGATACATTCTTGTAGATGACATCCTTATTGGAATTTAATCAATTATTTGGTGGGATTTGGATTTGGATTTGGAATTGGATTCCATTCCAATCCCATATTCGGTTTAGCTGGTTTAGCTGGAAAGATCAATAATTAAGTTTACGTTCATTGTTATGTTTTCGTCATACTTTCTTTAATGCAGAATCGGTTTTATAGCGATATTGACGTTAAATGGTTAATCGAATGATGAACAAATGTCCTCCAAAAATGGCACAAGAATCTCTCTTTTCTGATCTTGAAACCGTCTTAATCTTTGACTTTTGTATGTGTATATGTATTAACCACACATCATCATCATCGACCATCCACAAGAAACGATCGTCGGCATTGCTGTCACTCTGATGCATTTCAAGGTCTATCTGTTACTATACACCCATCTTTTCGTCATTAGTTGTTCTGATGCCTTTAATATCACAACTATCCTCAGCCAACACCCATCTTTCAGTACCTTCAATCACTATATCTCTCAAACCCAACTTACTGCAGAGATCAATTCGCGCCGAATTATTACAGTTTTTGCTGTTCCTAACGATGTTGTTTCGTCTTTATCTGGAAAACCGCATGATGTGCTTAAAAACCTCTTGAGGGTTCATGTTGTTCTTGGTTATTATGATGTCGAAAAGCTTCGTAATTTGCCAAACGGAACTGTTCAAATGACGACGTTGTTCCAGATCACTGGTCGAGCTGTTGAGCAACAGGGTTTCTTGAAAGCTACGGTTTTGAAAACCGGAAATGTGGTCATTCGCTCGGCTACTCAAACCTGGGGGGCTATTTTGCTCAAGTCGGTTGCGGTTGAGCCTTGTCACATTTCGGTAGTTTCTATTAGCACCGTCATCGTCCCTATGGGGATGGATTGTGGGGTTTTAGTTTCGGATTCAAATTCGACTTCTCCGGTGGAACCACCTGCCCCCCACTCTGCTGCACGTAGCCCAAAAATGCCCCTGGTCCCCGCCCCTGGGCCTTCCAATAGCCCGAAAATGGTTCCACCATGGGCTAGCACTCCAAAAGCGGTCCCATCAATGGCTCCTAAGCCACTGGCATCTCATGAAGGATCTCCATCACCTTCTGCAAATGCACCCGGAGAATCATCACTGGCAGGTGCACCGACGGCGGCAGCCTCAGAATCTCTAGCAAATGCACCGGGGGCATCTAGAGAATCACCCCCCAAGCGTATAGATACACCAACAGGATCACCACCAGCGCCACTCGCCCGACTACCACCTACGCCTTCAGACAGTGGTGGATCTAAAACCTCCGATGACCGGGGGCACACATCGGATGATGGGGGCAAGACGGTTGGCAGCAGCGGTTCCAACCTTAGGATTGTCCTTTGTGTTGTTACAACTCATGTAATACTATCGTCCATCCATTTCATTGTCAATGCATAATAAAAATATCTTTCCTTTATGGTCTTCTTCTGTAACGTCTAAACACAAAGTAGTAAACTGACCTAATAACTCTTAAATGAAATTAAAATTATGGTAAAAGTTATTGATAACCCAGAACTTTAAGCTTATAAGTTAAATGCACCCTTATATACTTAAATATATCTGTATCTACTAATTTTTTTATAAATAAATCTATCTTTTTTCCATTATCAATGCATAATTCTAATATAAAATAGATGCATATAGCATTCCCTCACTTACTATATATGTGGGTGGTACTACATATAGTTAACAGTTATAGAGTTCGATTTTATATGAACCTAAATTTCGTATGTTACACAAACCACCCTTATTTTATGATAATTATATATTTCAGTCCCTGTATTTGGTAAGTTTCATTGACTAGCTTTCTAGCCATCACTACTAACACATAAAATTGATGCTTTTATCGCACACTTTTCATTCTCTTTATCGGTCATTAGGGATTATTGTGATGATAAAACATAATGAGTCTGACGTTAGATTTCTTTACTTTCGAGAGTTTCTGTTTTGAAACTAAAATATGAGTTGAGTACTTGTTTCCTACTTGAGTCTTTGTCCACCCTTTCTCGAAACAGATCCATGCCTTTTGAGACTTTGCCCGCCCTTATGAGAAGAAGTCAAGAAGATAGGAGGGAGGGAATCAATCGTACTTTCACTACTGTGGACCGGCTTTCATAAAGCACCTTTGGGCAGTAGCTACTATTGGGATCCAATTCCGAGATCAATTCGACAATGAAACTCTTTAAGCAATGCCGAATTCTACTTAAAAAATGTACAGGTCTAATGTTGGGCAGGTTCTTGCTCGGGATAAATCGCTTCACTTTGAGTGGGCTTGGCCCACAAGCCTGATTCTCCGGGCACTACGATAGGACGTGGATCGACCATGAAATTCCCCAGTTGGAAAGATGAGAGTCCCATTCATGTCTCGATAAGGTAGAAAGGGCTTCTTGATAGTCTTCGCCTTCTATTCCGGTCAATGAGCCGATATTGTGAGGGCCCTCCAACATGATTGAGATCGTGTAGATTAATGTATATGGATCGTAATGATTAATACGATAAAAGAAAATGTTTTATGAACTGTTCTATTCAAATATAAAGTTCGATTTCATTAGTTGGAGATTGGTTAATGCGAAGTTACATCACCAAACTTATGTTATCATCAATACACTTGTAACTAAGATTAGTTGATAAGCGTTCACCCGTAAAAGTCGCTACCACATTTATTTTATCGGATAATATTCTCAGCCATCAAAATAGATTGTTAGTATACGCCTTTTACCCAATAAGCGTTTATTGGGTAAGACCGTAAGGGTCTTTCTTTTTCACTTACCAGATAAGATTCTCGGTATTCGCTATGTCTTTTGTCAGGTAAAATTCTCGGGGTTTGTCATGCTCTTCTGGTAAGATGGTACCCAATAAACGTTTACCCGTTAAGAGTTTGGTAAAACGGCTCAGGACGTGAAACGATTGAAATGGACCATATATGAGAATCTCCTACAATATGTATCAAACAATTGGGGGGGGTATTTTGCATAATTTTAAAAACGAAGGGGCTATTTGTAACACACATTAATCTTGGTACACAGACTGAAAAACGTAAGTAGAGAGAGAAAGAGAAGATAGAGTGTGAATAGGAGGAGAGCGATCATGGAGAGAGAGAGAGAGATGGCTCCTTTCGGCTCTGAATCAAAGAGATGCAGATAGAAAATTCAGGCGAAGAACATTAATGCAGCGCAGCAATTTCCAGAGAGGATAAACTGACATTTTGAAACAACAAATGAAAGCTATTGTTGTTGTTATTAGCTTGGGATCCTACGAACAAAGAGATTGACGATGACTGTGAAATTAAACACTTTGGTAAACAGGATTTCAATTTCGGGAGTGCTGCAATAAGGTCAGACTTAGGAATTTATGTTTATTGTTAAAGTTGATTTGAAACATGAATCTCTTCAGTCCTTCGTCTTTTTGATTACGAATTCTGCATCAAAAGAACTGAAGTTGTCAAAGTTCAATTTTTTGATTCAGTTCTTAGGTTTTTTGAAGTTATGTTTCGGGTATTTGAAATGGGAGCATGTTTAGTCTAATTACTGATGATTTGCGAATTCAGTTGGAGTTGGAGGGAGATACTTTTCAAAAATTAAGGGTTTTTATATGGTTTAGATGTGATTTGGGATTAGGGTTTGTGTATTTGTAGATTAGAATTTGAATAATTTGGGAATTTGGTTTTGGAGGGAGAGTTAGTTGGAAGTTTAACATGTGATTTGATTTCTTGATCCGTACTGAAAACCTAATTAGGGGTTTCGTCATGTGGATTGCTGTTGAATGATCGGATTTCATTCTGGAAGATGGGTTTTTGTAGATGGATCAAAACCCTAATTTTGTTGGATGATTTAGGGGTTTGATGTTTTTTAGTTAAGAAAGAAGTTGATAATGTTGTGGGTGTTTTAGGAATGTTTTGTGTTAAGAAATGCAACCACCACAGAAGCATTCATGGATCAATCTTGCTGAACTGAAAGATCAGTTAACCAGAAAGCTTGGATCAGAGAGATCGAACCAGTATTTCGATTACTTAAAAAGGTTTTTGAGTTTAAAGCTGAATAAGATTGAGTTCAATAAGCTCTGTTTAAGAACTCTTGGCAGAGAAAACATCTCGTTGCATAATCAGTTAATTCGTTCAATTCTAAAGAACGTCTGTATTAGAAAAGTCCAACCATTAAGACACGATGATCATTCAACAACAGTTGGAAATAACAAGTTCTCCGATGAAGTTTACCACGAAAATGGATACGTTCCAGTTGTAACTCAGGCTTCAACTCCCCTTCCACCTTCTTCCCAAAAGGTTGCTGTAAATACCAAGTATTCGACTGAATCTTTAGGTAGAAACAGCGGGAAAGAGGTGTTCGCCAGGACTTCACTACACGCTCCACTCGGGATTCCACATCTGGTCCGCAAGGCATCATCTTTGGGACGTAATAGTAAATTTCTTGGTATTTTGGATATCAATGGATTGAGGGGCCGTATGGAGCAGCTTGCAGCAACACAAGGCCTTGAAGGAGTGTCGATTGATTGTGCCAGTGTGCTTAACAACGGATTGGATGCTTATTTGAAGGGGTTGATACGATCTTTTGCTGAACTTAGCGGGGCAAGGAAGAATATTTCCATCGAGCCCCACGCTCATTTGAGGCCCTGCAACGGTCTTAGACCTCGTCATCACTATCAATTAGAAACTAGAAATTGGTCTTCGGAGACGATGCAAGAAAAAGAAGGCAACCGCCCAATATCTTTGGTAGATTTTACGGTTGCCATGGAACTCGACCCTCGGCAGCTCGGGGAACATTGGCCCATACTACTTGAGAAGATATGTACACATGCTTTTTAGGAATAAAAAGTTGTCCATTGTAACGAACACCACATTTGTCAGCAACAAATACTGGGTTCGTTTGGTTTGGTTTCAACATAACGGAATTGAAGACGAATCCTCATCTTTGGTTGCTTTGTTGTATGATTAGCATGTATTTCTCAATATTCTTCTGTTTTCTTTGTAATCGAGTCGATGAGTTTATATAGAACAGTTTTGCAAAGATGGTTCTGTGAATTGTGCAGCTGAATGCTTTAGTGAAAAGTTGAAATTGCATGTCTGCAGCTTAACTTAGGTGCTGTTTGGTTTTAGAGAGGTGCTGATCTTTTAAGTCTTATTTCACTTCTGATTGATAAGAGGTGATGCTAAAGTCACAGCAGAACGGAGAAAGTTGGCTTGTTATGTTGATTAATTAGTTGATGGAATGGAATGTGGATCAGCATTCGGTAGCCACCAAGATCTTCCAAAATGGTTTCGGCTTGCGCTTTGCAGGGTTCGACGTCGCCCCCGATTCCGTTCTTCTAAGAATCTCCCACATGACTTGGATATCCTCGTACCCACATGTCTGTATATCGTCATGTAGCTTCAATAGCCCACCACCTGCGAGAAACAAACATAAATCTTTGTAAGTAGTCTGTTAAAGACATCTCTTTTAGTTTTGAACTTTTTGCACTTTGATAATATAAATGAACTACAGATGTATCAAGTTTGCGATTGATGAACCTCCAGAAACCCAAAAAAGCATAAATCCCATTAGATCGCTGACTGAAGGGGGTATTTAGGGGCCGTTTATCTAAATACTTACCCGATAAGCGCTTATCGTTAAGAGTTAACACTATAATATATTTTATTGGGTAAGATTGTGGTACATCAAAACATATTTTATGCAACAATTTACCTGGTAAACGCTTACCCGGGTAAGAGTCGTCGCGTTCACTTACTTGGTAAGACTCTTCATTCTTATCATCGCTCTTACCGGGTAAGATTCTTGCCCCTTATCATGTTCATCCGGTAAGGAAAATTGCCCGATAAGTACTTACTGGGTAAGCATTTTGTAAACGGCCTCTTAGCCAATTGTTTTTTAAATCCATGATTTTTTTAACAGATTTATAGGAATTCTTCTGTATAAAAGCGGGTATTCTTCGAGTAAGCAATGATATTTTTAAACATGTCAGAATGTCATGAATTAAAAGAAAATGACCTTCAAGAAGGTCATTTAGATTATGTTTGTTAGCAGCTTAATGAGCTTAATAGAACTCACAACTTATTCGATCAACTATTTGATAGTGGCTTAATGATATAGAAAGTGACTTATTCAATAAGTTTTACCAAGTATCTTCTAAACATGCTCCTCCTAATTAAAGAACATGATCATTTTATCTATTAAAAAATCATCCAAAACAAAAATCTTTCCAATCTATATAAATAAACTAATCCATCCAAACGAATATATACATTTATATAAGACTTAACGAAAAATACAGCTATAGTCATAGTTCCGTAATTGAATTTGGATGTTAGAAGTGTGGTTACATGAGTGGAATCCTTGACGGGCATCTTGTTTTGAGATATTTTAGAAGGGAGAACATTATAATCATATAATAATATTTTTCCTTTCTGAAAACATGTTACAATAATAAAATGAATTTTATTTGTTTATCGAGTTAAATAAATATATGATTCAATAAATATCTCGATTGTTTTTTAATATAAGTATTTGATCATAATAAATGAATTATAATAATTTTTTATTAATATCCAAATTATAATAATCATTATTTATATAAATATCTCAATTAATTGATTTGTATAGTTTATACTAATGGTTAAGTTTGTAACTGAAACCACTTATATATATGTGTGTGTAGGTAGGTGTAAGTGTTCATTCAAGGGAAAACTGATTAGTTTATGATAACCATGAGATCCACTCTGAAGCATTTGTTTGAGATATTTAAGAATATTTCTTAAATAAGCTAAAAAGGTAATATGGTATTTCTATTTTTGACGATTAATCAAAATATTTAATTAAATTTTTTTAGAAATAAATATTTAATTAAAATTAGTTACCTCAAATATCAATTACGTAATATAGATCGTATTTTAAAGACATTTTTGAATTAACGTGTATCATAGTGATAACGTTCAAAATGTTTCATGTGCACCCCAATTTATTTTCTTTGTTTTATATTTTCGTTATTTTCATTGTTTTACAAAGGATATCACATCATGCATCTTGTATGTATATCTGAGTATCATAGTGAACATCGTTTATAGGTATTATAGTGTGTATCTTATGTTCACGTAAGGTTCATTGGAATAAGGTTCGCCGAATAAAATACGTCGGAGACAGGAAAGAGGAGAGATGAGAGATGATATTTATAAAATCCCTAAAATGTTCTAAATTAATATTTTAAGTTAAAATTAACAAAGTTATTAATTTCATAATTTAACTTTTAATTTATGATTAAAATTAAATTATACGATTACCACAAACAAAACAGTTCTTATTTTATTAGACCATGTGACTGTGTTTATACACGGAAAAAAGAAATGACTGACCGTTATGAGTGGATTTAACACGAGCACCAACAGCAAGCCAAACTCGTCTCATCGGAAGAACCATATTCTGCCACCAGTTCATCACCTGCGATTTCTGACTTCAATCGACCCTTAACCTATACACCCTTATGATCCTCACCCTCACTGTCGTCTATATATATATATACATATATATATATATATATATGTGTGTATATATATATATATATGTGTGTGTGTATATATATAGAGAGAGAGGAGAGTATGGGTGAAAAGAATGATTTTATAGAAGGAAAGTTTCCGTTTATGTACAAACCAAATAGCACAACGTACATCTAACGATACGTGATTAATTTGTGGCCGCTGATTTTGCTTTATTACTTGTATAAAATTACATGTGGGTCCTCCAATTCTGATACTATTACTGATATTTGTTTCCTAATTGTTACCAGAAAAACCTTCAACTTCTTTCACTTTACCTTTTCAGTCCCTTCACTTCACCAACGCATCATATTTGATCCAATTTAGTATAACCGTTACAAATAATATACGAATAATAAAGAAAAGTAAAGAGCAAGGACGAATGGGCTTTCTCGACCTCCATGGCTTCAATTTAGCAATGTTGTTAAACAAGGTTAGAAGCTTCGTACCAACCCGAATGCCTTAGTATCAAGAATCTTCAAAGCTAAATACTTCTCTAAAGGAGATTTTATGCAATCAAAACTTGATTGAACCCGAGTTTCATTTGAAGACACATGTGGGTTTCCTTAGCAGTGACAAATTGCGGTTATCGATGGCAATTGGGCGATGGTGGAAGTATAAAGATTTGGACTGAACCACGGGTAAGGGGAGGAAAAACATTCAGAGTTAAGACTATAATAACCGATGTGTATGAAAGTCTAACTATGTTAGCCAAGGAAACAATTGATGGGATATGAGGCTTTTACGGGAGGTGTTCCAACCAAGTGTGTGGCAACCATAACAGAGATGTCGGTAAGTATTTCAGTTAAACTGAATGCAAATGGGCATATTACACATATTCGACTAACTCATAATGGATTGGATGACTAGAGAAACAAATCACCGATGTGATAATCGGGTATTTGGTTATAAAGCTCGAGATTGTTTTTGAAAATATGGGTAATTTGAGGGATTAAATGTGTTTAGTTGCTTAAATAATAATAATAATAATAATAATAAAAAGGCAATCCCACCACCGCCTTACTCTTATTTTTAATATAATGAGATAATTTCATTTATCTCTCATTAGGTTGATATGTGATTTTAAAAGGAAAGTTGGTGAAAAAGTTTTTCTCATTCAAAGAAAATCGGAGGAAAGAACTCAACTAATTATGTGATTTCTACATGGAAGATTAGTGCCATCCATCTCTTTGTGATTAAGGTGAGTTTAATTTGTATAAACTTTCTTTATTTGGAAACTGGGTTTAGAACCGCATGGTTCTTTATATGAAATTGTTGTTAAAATTGTTTTGATGTCAGAATTTGGCAAATACTATGGGGGTATTGTTATGTTTACATCAAGTGTGGAAATAAGGGTGACATATCAATGAGAGGTGTATTTTGGGTTACAAGGGTGATATATCAATGAGAGTTGTATACTGGATAAGGGTGACATATCAATGAGGGATGTATACCAGGATAAATGTGACATAATCATCGAATTAATAAAAACTGAGTTTTGATCAAGCGTTCAAAATTATCGCATCCATATGATGCGACAAACTCTATGTGATGCGATGAAGTGTGGTTATCGCATTCCAATGATGCGAGAAGTATGTTTTATCGCATCCTTAAGATGCGACAAATTGGTTTATCACATCTTGATGATGAGACAAGATTGGATTTATAGTGTTAATGTGATGCAATAAATTGTGAACCTCGCACCAGTATGTTGCGAGGAATAATGGGATTGTCTTATGTTATCATACGAGGACTTATATGATGCGACAAGTTGGTTAAAAATGTGTTTATTAAATAATTTGATTATTTTGATGTGATAAATGAGATTTGTTATATCAAATAAATGTATATTTGTTATTTCACAAATATGAGTTAAAAATGTGATTTAGAAATAATTATAATTATCCATTGCATTATATATGAATTAGATATAAATAATATAGCGATTACAGCTAATAATTTATATTAGTTACAATATATGATGGGGGTTGATATTGCCACCCACCCCTGGCAACACTTTCTACCCCTCCTGCAATATGTCCCCCTCCTCACAATCCTTTCTCACACTCGCACCATCTTCCTACTCATACACTCACACGATTTTAATTTTAAAAATTTAAATTTACACTTTATACCCTTATAATTAGTTAATTAATTTACTTTATACCGTTTCCTTTTAAAAATTTTATTTTATACCCTGATCAAATTAACATACATAATTGTATATCAATTAAAATATGTTTAAAAAATACGTTTTAATTTTAACAAGTTACACCRTTATAATCGTCACGTCAATACCTTCGAAATAAGCCCAATATTGAATATTATTTGACTTAATTATATTATTATATATATTATATACTATGAAAAAATATTTTTAATATTTACATTTATAGTTATTTATTTAATTTATGATATGCCATTTGTTTTTTCAATTTTTGTTTTACATCATTATCACATTAAAATACATAATTTTATATTAACTAAAATACGTTTTAACATGTCACGTTAAATTATATCTTATATATATATATAT
>NC_037530.1:36707291-36722914 GCF_001531365.2 Cynara cardunculus var. scolymus
TTTAGTCAAATGCTTTATAATATAGTATAGATACAAAACATGTTAAAAAAGTAAAGGGTTAAAAGTTAAAAAATTAAAAGGTTAAAAATG
This sequence comes from Cynara cardunculus var. scolymus, assembly GCF_001531365.2. Classification (NCBI taxonomy): domain Eukaryota; kingdom Viridiplantae; phylum Streptophyta; class Magnoliopsida; order Asterales; family Asteraceae; genus Cynara; species Cynara cardunculus. The sequence goes on from NC_037530.1 coordinate 36,707,382, forward strand.
AAAATATTTAAGTTTTGTCTTTAGCTGTTTTTTGTCTGTTAGTGTAGAAGGGGATGGGATTTAGTTGGTAGCAGAGGGTGGGGTTAGAAAACCTCTCAAAATACACCAAGATATACAATATAATATTCATAACACACCAAGTAAACATCGAGACCACTATGATACCAACTCTAGTACCAACTGTAATACCATTATAATATCTACGTTGTGTGTGTATATATATATATATATATATATATGTGTGTGTGTGTGTGTGTGTGTGAGAGAGAGAGAGAGAGAGAGAGAGAGAGAGAGAGAGAGGGGTCATTCAAGGGAGAGCTAGAAACTAATGTGATACACACCATGAGCAATACAATACCCAAAATAAAGTAATTAATCTAATTAGAGTAAATTGGAATATTAAACTAATTAAAGTAAATTGAATAATCAATCCAAATTATTAATTTGCTCATCTATTTTATTTTAACAAAAATATTAATTATTTTAAATGATTGGCTCACGTTGGAACTCACAGTTACTACAAACTAATTAGTTCTAATTTGATTAGGCCTCCATATATATATATATATAGACTTGGGATCATGTGAGACCAATAGTTTTTCGTGAGACCCGTAAGACCAATTCTCAACCCTTGGATTAGATCTACAATCATCATATCTGAACATTCATAAACGCCATGAGACTTCTCAATAATTACACAATTGTCACCGTGCAACTTTAGACCATTAGATCATATGTTTATAAAGTTGATCAATAAACATAAATTGGTCTTACAGGTCTCACGAAAAACACTTGGTCTCACGTGAACCCAACCATATATATATATATAAATATAATTGAAGGGTATTCGTATACTACAGCGAGATACATCTCAATTTTAATGTTTTATTTTATTTTATCTCTGTCCATATTATAATACGGTTTATGTCGTTTTGAGAAATAGATAATGCTTTTATTTTTTAATAAAATATAAATTTAAAGATATGATAAAATTTTGAAAATAAATAATATTGATATTAGTACTAAATTAACTATTTAAAAATTATTGTTTTTCTGTGTAATTTCATTTAATTCAAATTTTTTTATAGTTTAATATACATTTAATAATAAAACAATTAATTAAATATTTTGTTAAAACTCAATGATCATTCTAATTATATTTTAGATTTTTTATATTTAACATGAAATATTTATCTCGTATTTAATTATGTTTATATACAGTTAATCGTACGAATTCAATTATAAAGCTTTAATAAATTGTAATTAGGTATAATGTATTTGTAATGTTGAATTTTAAATAATATTTCATACATAAAAAATGGTTTTTAAGAGTTATTATCAAATACATAATAAAGTATAAATAATATTATTTTATTAAAAACATTATCTTCAAAAAGAGTTGATATACAGACAACATTCTAATTTCGACCCATCAACAGCAAGACGCAATCCTTACCAAATTTCAACCCTCAATTTAATGATTGATGCCGTATCATTTAATTTGGAACGCCGGCTGCAAGTTTTGCTCTCAACTCTTTGCGAAGTATTTTCCCTGATGGTGATTTTGGAATTGCTTCAATAAAAAACACCCGCTTTATTCTTTTGTAAAACACCACCTGCATAGTAAATCATAAAAACAAACCGTAAATCATAAAAACAAACCGTAAATCAAAGTTGTCACTTAGCATGTTAAATGTGAGATTTTGAACAAGGGTTCACAATTTTACATATGTTTAGGGCATTTTCATCAATTTGTGTAAAGCTATAGTCTTAGGTTTTATATAAATTATTAATAATTTAGGTATATATATATATATATATATATATATATATATATATATATATATGCTGATATCTCTTATGTAATGCCATAAAAAATTCTGGATACAACAGGGTTTCCAAAAAGATTAGAACGTCACTGCCGTAAACCGATATAATAATTTGATATGAAATATTGCGTGTTTCTAGTCAACTTTTGTTTATATAAAAACATACCTGTTTGGAAATAAATTGCTTGATATCGTCTTCTGTAACGTCTACATTGGATTTCACCACAAATGCAACTGGAACCTCTCCGGCTGCTTCATCTTTCATACTGAGATAAACATGCCACGAAGATGATCAGTACAAAAAAAAAAGGGCAAACCGATCAACCCAACGGGCCTTTAACCGGTCACGGTTATATAACCGATTGCCGGTTGAAAAAAATGGCAGGTCAAGCAATCGATCCTTCTTAACTAGTCATGCTAATGGGTTGCTGTTAATTTTTTTTTATAGAAGATATAAGTTGTTTAAGGTACAACGTTATATATTTGAGCAAATTGTTTGAAAATATAAATATTAGTTACATGAAAAAAGTGCATTATTTCGGTCCCTCTAACTGGCCATCACAGAGGGTTACACAAGGCTCGACATAGGACCAATTTGGGAAACTAGTGGGCTTGACCATTTACATATCCGGGCTTTGTCGGTCCCATCATAACCGGGGCCCGGTTTTTCGGTTATGAATGCCCATCTCTTGCTACAGATATAATAGTGTTAAATCTCATAGTGGATGGGGATATTTTGTATAGTCTGAATAACTAATGGGATGTAAGTGGAATTTAGATCTTTTGCAATTATGTACAATCTTGGAATCTTTGATGGTAGCCTCAATTACAACCATGTGACATAGATGGACCTAAAGGGGTGGTTAGGTGGCACATGTCACCATATTGTTTCTTTGTGGTAAGGTAAAAAAAATTAGGTTCGTAAAAGGTGCAACTGTTTTATTCTAGAAGGTACAACCGTTTTATATGGTGTCACTGTATCCAAAAATTCTTGAGTCCGTCCCTACCATGTGCTGATCCGAAGTTCGTGTAGATCCAATCAAGCCATTTTGGCAATTTCCCCAAGGGGGACCCAATCGAGACCTAACTTTGGAATTTTCATTCTGAAGTCGAATATCATGTTACAAAGAAGAATTCCGTTAAAGTTAAGGAAGACTTACGGGACAACTGCAGCATCAGAGATGTCGGGATGAGTTAGTAACAACGCTTCAAGCTCGGCTGGTGCTACTTGAAATCCTTTGTATTTGATCAACTCTTTAAGCCGGTCCACAATGAAAAGCTCATCATCGTCATCAATGTAACCTACATCACCGGTGTGTAACCAACCCTTGGAGTCTATAGTCGCCTTAGTCGCCTCCAGGTCATTAACATAACCTATAAATAGCATAAAAGTGTAATGACCGAATTCATATAGTACGTAGAGTTAGGCAACCGAAAAATGGGCTACAAATTAGTGAATATTAATGACTAGACATCAGTCAAATCATGAAATAGTACCAACATTATCTGATTGACATTTTGTATATACGTTTATAGAAAGCGATAACAACATATATATATATATATATATATATAAAGATAAGTACGATGTACCTTTCATGATTTGATCACCCCGGATACAAATCTCGCCACGTTGGTTCCGGGGAAGGGAAGCACCGGAATCGGGATCTACAATCTTCATCTCGGCATTACGGACCACGGTGCCACATGCTCCGGACTTGATGTCAAATGGCTCCTTCGCGAAGGCCAAGCACATGGCTAGCACCGGTCCGGCCTCAGTCATACCGTAACCCTGTCATCATTCATGTCAAACCTCATTATCTCCACCTACCACAATTATTTTCATTATAATTGTACGATTATTATATTACTGAATCCACCAATAAATTTATTATCCATTTTATTTTCCATATTTGTTTATTGCAGAAAATTCGGCTCCCAATTTTCCTTCCATTTATTCTTTACCCAACAAATTAACAATTTCATAAAATATTTTACGATTGTTGAATGATTTGATACAAAATGATTAAGAGATCTTAATGATATAAAATAAAATGAAATATAATTATTTGGTAATTACTTACAATGAAATTAGGACGCTGAATGGTTAAGGACATGTCTATAATACAAAATCATTCAAAGGATTTTAGGACCATTAAAAGACATAATTTTTTTAATCAAACAAGATTCACCTCATTATGATTCAGAGGTTGTCTCTTAATGTTAATAAAATTACTAAGAGATAAACAAACAACCCCTTAAATATTTAAATAGCTATTTTTAAACGAAAATATAGATTTGGGCCTGTTTGTCAACTTGTAATTTACAATCTAATTTGATTAAAAAAATTGTAAATTGATAAAAAATAGTCGAATTTTTTAATGAAATTTATTTTTTAAGTCACACGCATCAAAAAATTTAATTTTCAACCATAACGATGATGTCTGATTGGTTTGAACTTGACTCCAAAGGTCAAAAGTAATAGGAAGTTCCAGGTTCAAATCCAATGAGGGATAAAAATTCCCTTGTGGCCACGAAGGTTCAAATGCTGTGACTCCGGACTATCTGCAAAGCAGGTGGTCGTCCTGAATTAATCGGCTCGCATAACGGGTTGGATATCCAGGTTAAAAAAAATTCATTTTCTCTAAAATTTAAGCCTATTTTTAAATTAAAAAAAAGTTATTTAATCAAATGTACGATCCTTATATAATTTATTTATGTTATTTTTAATCTAAAAATAGGCTTTATATAAATGCACCAAGTTAATTTTATAAAGTTTGCATAAATAAAATTTAATTAAAAAAATTGTTAAAATATGAATTTAGTTGCACTATTTTAATCCATTTCCATGATTTTATAAAAACAGGTAAGAAATACGTGGACAAGGATGCAGCATCTGTGTGTATTGAAGTGTGTGGAAGTGTTTGGTGGACCGCCATACCTGTCCAAGCTTCGCATTAGGAAACTTGATCCTAACAGTATCTTCAAGCTCTTTCCCTAACGGCGCCGCGCCGGACATCACTGTTCTTATCGACGACAGGTCATATTTATCCACCACTTCTTCGTTGTTCGCAATTGTCAGCACGATCGGCGGCACGAATGGCCCGATCGTCACTTTGTACTTCTCGATTAGTTGCAGAAACGGAACTATCTCGAATTTCTGCATTATTAGGATGGCAGCTCCGGCGCGTAGCCCACACAACAAAATCGAATTCAACGAGTATATGTGGAAAAGCGGTAACACGCACATCAGCACATCTTCTTTGTGGATCCATAGATTCGGATTCTCTCCGTCGACTTGCTGTGCTACGCTCGTCACGAGTCCTTTGTGAGTCAACATAACTCCTTTTGGCAGTCCCGTGGTCCCGGAGGAGTACGGAAGCGCCACCACGTCATCAGACGAGATCTCAACCTCCGGTAATTCGGTCTCGTTACCGGAGGTCAATTCCGAGTAGTGCAAGCAACCTTCAGGAGCCGAATCGATGCAAACAACCTTGATTGAATTATCCGACGCGAATTCCTTCACCTTCGGTACATGTGAGGATTGGGTGATGATGATCTTAGCGCTGGACGCCTTTGCCTGCTTGATGATCTCAGCAGCGGTGAAGAAAGGATTGGCCATGGTGGAGATGGCGCCAAGGTAGGAAGCACCGAGGAAAGAGTAAACAAATTCAAACGAGTTTTGAAGCAAAATCATGATGACATCGCCCTTGCCGATGCCTAGTTTGTGAAGAGCAGAAGCCACTTTTCGTGATGTGAGCTCGACCTCAGCGTAGGTGTAAACCTGGCCGGTGGCGCCATCGATAAGACATGGGCGGTCGCTGAAATCTGAAATGTTTTCAAAACAATACGAGTGTAAAGTTAGATGTTTGGGTATGTAAATATCCGGCAGCTTTGATCGGAAAATGATCTCCGATTCCTTTTCCGGCTCCATCGGAAAATATTCTTGTTTAATTTCGTACAAAGAGTAGAAAGTTTAGAGAGAGAAATGGGCTTCGGATTGGAATAAAGGTTGTAAAAAGAGAAGGTCCTTTATACGCGTGGTCAAGGTTTGGTGGCCGGAGGGTGGTTTGGTGATTATGGATTGGTTTATAGGGTAAAAATGGAATTTCAAATTAACGAGGAGCACTGGTGTGGTTGGTGAGCTTGGGGTCCGGTTCTTGTTTTTCTCCACCGTAAATTCTAATATTATCCATTAATTTACATTTAAAAAATATATATAGTTATAAAAGTAATAATTTATTACAATTAAATTATTTATTTGCATTTGGTGAGATTAATGTAATGGATTTGGACATTTCAATCTAATGTTTGGCTTGTTGGATTGTTCGGATTTGAAATAATATGATTTAATTGAAATATTTCAAACATAAGATTTTGAAATCCTTAAAAAGTACTCAGGATTTTGTAGGATTGTATACAATAAGGTTTTAAAAAATGTTAAAAACATTTGTTTTGTAGCAATCGATTAATAAAAATATAATTCAATTATTTTTATAAGTATTTATAATTTTTTCTATAAATTATTTATAAGTAATGAAATTTCATTTCATTCCAAATCCTACAAATTAAATACAATAATGATTTCAAATCCTTCCAAATCCTACAAATAAACACAATAATGATTTCAAATCCTTCCAGATCCAGATCTAAATCCCTCAAAAATAACCCTGCAAACTAAACGGACCCTAAGATTTTAAATAGCGTAGGACGTATATTGACGAGGTTAAACGTGATTTATGACGACAAATCTATATATCATACATAATATAATAGACATAAATATATGTTTCTACCGTTACTCAATAAATCAATGATAATAAACAATTTAAATTAAGTTATATATTTTAAAAAGATTCAAATGAAAAGATCTGTTATAAAATCGACAAATTCATTACGTAAAATAATTAAATATTTTCTCTGTTGTTTGTTAAAAACTGTTATTTTGTTTTTATATTTTTATAATAACAATTAACGTCCTTGTGGTTTATAGTTTATGAAATTTATTTTCTTATGATTTTTGTCTCTAATACTTAACAGTAAATCACTGTGTTAGTTTATGAATGAAAATAACAATAAATTACAAACTAAAAAAACAAAAACAATAATATTGAAAGAGAAATGCTATATGTACCTTTTTTTTATGTCATAATGTTAAATCATGCATTGAGATTGTAACAAATAATATTGATATGTGTGAATAGATAGAAATGTAATTAACAATAAAAGTCTAATCAAATGATAACTGTTTTGTTTGTAGTAATCGTGAGATCCATTCTCAACCACAAATCAAAAGTTAAATTAGAAAATTAATAATTTTGGTAATTTTAACTTAAAATATTAATTAAGGACATTTTACGGATTTTATAAAAATCATCTCTTATCTCTCCTCTTTCCTCTCTCCAACGAATCTTATTTGGCGAACCTTATTCCGTTGAATCTTATGTGAACACAAGATACATACTGTGATACCTACAAATAAAATCATTGTGATACTCAGAGATATATACAAGATGCACAATGTGATACCATTTATAAAACAATGAAAATAACAAAATTGCACACCATATGATACATTTATAAAACAAAAAAAATAAATTGTGAAACATTATGAACATTATCACTATGATACAATTTGATTCACAAACGTCTTTAAAAATACAATGTATATTAGGTAATTGATATATTAGATAACTAATTTTAATTAAATATTTCATCCTAAAAAATTTAATTAAAGATTTTGATTAGTTGTCAAAAATAGAAATACTATATTACCATTTTAGATTATTTAAGAAATATTCTTAAATATCTTAAACGAATGGTTCATATTGAATCTTACAGTTATCACAAACTAATCAGTTCTTTTTTAAATAAGTCCCATTAACCATATATATGATCCATTTAACATGCCTAGAATTTTGAAATAACCATATATATGATGCATTGAACATGCCTAGAATTTTGAAAATACAAAAAGGAAAGGCAAATTTTAAGGACTAAAATTGTAATTTACTCTAAATATTATGAAACAAAATTAAACGTCACGTGTCACGTGGCTTTTTTAATTTGGGGGTTGGTCAACCATTTTGGGTGGTTGACGTGCCAAAGTTTAGACTGTTCCAGGTTGGCTTCGCTTTGTCTACCTACCACACTTACTCACCGGAGTACATCCGGTTGGTCGACGCCGGCTGAGATTCCCGTTAATTAATTACGAATATTAATTAAAATAATCATTTTTAACGGCCGATTTTATCCACTTCCTTACAAGGTTTACCAAAATAACTTTTAAGTCTACAATTTTAATCTTTTTTATCGACCGGGTGAAAATTTGTTTTTTTTCTTCTTTCTGAATAAGGGTAGAAAGTGTAAAAAAATTGTTTTTTTAGCTAGGTCTGCAATTGGAGATGGGTTTCACGTATCTATGAACTATTTTGATAAATTTGAAAAAAAAACGACTAGAAAGTGAAACCAACACTGAAAGGCATGATTGGAAGAAGAATATGTGAAAATGCATATTGACAATCTGTCATTCGTATCATGGACGGATCCCAAGAATTTTTGGATACGATGCATCATATAAAACGGTTGCACCTTCTAGAATAAAACGGTTGCACATTCTAGAATAAAACGGTTGCACCTTTCACGAACTTAATTTGTTTATCTTACCGAAGGAACAATACGGTCGCACGTGCCACTTAACCATCCCTCTAGGTCCGTCTATGATTCGTACGTTAACTCATGATTTACTGGTATAAAATTCTTCAAATTTGAAAATTTCTACAAAAATGATTGTTAGGAAAGAGAAAATATTTCTTTACCTTTTCTATCTTGAAAATCTTTGAAATTAAATGTTTGGGAGAAATAAATAATTTTTTATTAATTGGATTGAATATTTTAATAATATAATTTATATTGTAAATTTTAAAATGGAGAAACGGTTAGACATAAACCTAAATTTTGTTTTAGAGATCTTGACTTTTGATTCTCTATTTTCTAGAATACGTTGGAGATGCTATTAAATATTTCAATTCACATATCTACTCACAAAATAAAGATGTTTACCGTTTTATTTTATTATTAATAAAAACAATTTTTTTCTCTGAAAATCATGGGTATCCAGACCAATTTATTATAATCGCCAGTTAATCTACCAGGCAATCATGAATGAGCTGGAGTCATCACAGGTAAACTTCCATGGACACAAAGACTTTGGTAGCGCCTAGATTCGAACCTGAAGAAGATGAGATTTTCACTACATCACCCTCGAGGCTTAATAAAAACAGCTTATGTCGAGATGTGATTGTGTTTTGTTTGTTGTCTTGTTTTTTGTGGATTTTATTCCTAATGTGCTTTTTTCGTATATTTTCTGGTTTTACGAGATTCGTTACCTCGATACGAGTTCGATATATATAGTATATTCATGCCAAAGACGATGTTTGATTGCAAATTTATAAGTTAATCACAAAAGTTTGAAATACCATATCTTTTGAGATGATTCTTTAAGTTACCTTATTTTGCAAAATACGAATTTCTTAATCGAGATGATCTTTTAAGTTATCTGGTTTTGTGAAATACAACTTCCAAGTTCATTTTTTATTAACCTGGATATCCAACCCGCTATGCGAGCCGACTAATCCCAGGACGACCACCTGCTTTGCAAATAGCACGGAGTCACCGTATTTAAACTTCCGTGACCACAAGGGGATTTTTATTCCTCCTTGGATTTGAACCTGGGACCTACTGGTACTTTTGATCTTTGGAACCAAGCTCAAACCAATTAAGCACCACCCTTATGGTTAGCTTCCAAGTTCATTGATAGTTAATTTTTTAATTTTTTTGGATGATTCATCGGTAATTTGTTCGCCAATGAATTGATGTTATTTTATTTGAATTTACTTTTTCTAATATATATATATCGGTGATCCATCGGTGATTGCAAAGAATCGGGTAGTTATCAAAGTGCTTATCATATAAGCACAATAAAAAAAAGATATAGTTGATGGTATCTGTATGAAATATATTGTATCTGTTATTTCCTTTTCAAGGTGTTCTTTTTGTGTCAAAAACGTAAAACTAAGGGAACATCTATCAAACGGTAACTGGGTTAGCGTTTACAGGTAAAAGTCACCATTGTTACTTACCTTACCGAGTACGCATCTTTTATTCAGTAAACGCTAACTGTATAAGAGTCATCACCTCACTTACCAGTAAAATTTTCATTCTTTGTCATGCTCACTCGATAAGATAAATGACCCAGTAAGATTAAGATATTAAAATTTAATTTAGAATTTATATTTGGTAGAAACCTAAACATCAAATAGAACTTGATATACGTTATGTGTGTTTGTAAATTAAATGGCATCAAAGATGAATATGAATTTATTTGGAGTGATTATAACATCTTCCCTACCACATGGAAGCATTGAAACTAAAACATGTTGTTAGGTTTTTTATAGACAAATACATTCCGTCATCAAATGATGATGTTTGCATGAGATTTAGATGGCGTTTGTTTTTTAAGAGGTGCTGAAGTCTGAAGTTTTATTTCATTTCTGATTAATAAAGAGGTGGTTCTGAAGTTTGAAATCTGAATCAATAAGACTGTTTGTTTTTGCAAATCGATAAATGTCTGAATTTGTTTAAATTGTCTATTTTACCCATTAGAAAATTATAGTGTCAAATTTATACAATTTCACATACTTATTCATCATCATTACAAAATTTATACATAAATTATATAATTAACATACGTTAAAAAAATATGTCATTAACGGTATTTAACACATTTAAATCGTATTAAAATACATCAACTGAGACAGGTGAGGATCGATTTGGTAAGGATCAATTGAGAGAAATGATCGATTAAGATTAATCGATTAAGAAATGTCGTTGCTAAGAGTTTGGAGAACAATAAGAAGCAAATAAGAGGTTGGTTTGTTTCTCATCAAAGAAGAGGGGAACAAGACATAAGTGCTTCTGACAAATTGGAAAAAAACAAACAATCTGAATGACCATATCTCTTAAAAAATCAAACATAAGAGACTGATATTAGCTTTTTTTTTAAACAAACAGGCCCTAAACATTCAATCTAAAAGTTGGGTCGACTTTAAGTTGGTTTGATTTATATTATGTTGTTCTAATAATTAATTAGTTAAACTGTTTTGGAATTTAATTTTCAATACGTCGACGTTAAAAATTTGAATTTCACTAATCTATGAGTACTGATGTTTAAAATCAGATATAGAATTATCTCGTTGCATTTGTTGCAACCACTTGAAGCAAAGAGTCGAGTTTTCGGTTACTCAATGGAATATACCTGGTCAACGTCGTCGACTCTGGAATATACCTGGTCGATATTGTCGACTGAGATTCCGATTATTCACCCATCATTTTACCCTTTTTACCTTTTGTTTTAGAGTAAGAGTGAAACATGTGAAGTTACATATTAGCTCACTCATCATGAGTAAGGTACTCCTGATGATTTTCAGGTATAAAGTACTAAAATCAGTAACGAACTATTTATGTTTCTGATTCACATATGTACTAACGATATTAAACTTTTACGGTTCTATTTCTTTTTGGTATAAAAACAAACTGTGATAACGATAAGTAGGGTCGTGTCTTCATGGACTCAGTGTCCACCGTGAGTCCAATACGGTATCATGTGAAGGTGATAGAAAGCAGTAACGGGGGAGGGGGGGGGGGGTTTGAGAGTCGGAAATTAAACTAAGCATGCAAATAAAATAAAGCTTTGATCGATAATAAACAACTCTAGCGATGAGCAATAACTGCTGATCAGATTGTGCATCTTTGACTTGTACATAATAAGGATTTTCTCAATTCCTTCCAGAATGGCTTTAAGTATATGACTAGTAATTAACATGTTAATCAAATCTAGTTACGAGCTTATAATCTAATCACCAATTGCATCATAATCAAATAAATATCATTCTAGTCAGTATAAGACGCAAACCATTTAAACTAGATCAAACAAACTACAACACCAAACAACTGATCCGATGGTCAATTAGGTGTTGCTGAAACGTATGTCTCTGCAAATCGTTGTGTCTAGTCTTCATTTGAAAAATATGTCCGTTTTGGTGAACATTTGAGAAAGTATGTTGCAGCTTCGTGATCCTTGTAGAAAATGCTCGATAGAGAGATAGGCGACATCATACATGACCTACGTCGACCAAGAGATCACGAGAACTTCTATATGGACCCGTTTCTTCACTTGGGTTGCTATAAGAAACAAATACAAATATATACTCGATAACAACCATTTTGGGGTCGAATCCATAACAAAATGCGAGGTATTTGAACAATAAATGTGATACTTTAGGTGCCGATTAGTGACCAGTTACCATTTACTCGGTTCATTTTTGGTAAACGATCCGTAAAATAGAAAATATAACGAAAAATGATATTTTAAAAAGGGCAAATTGCATGAAAATATAATGTAATTTAACTTGATTCCTATTTTGAATAACGTGTTTTCAAAACTTCTATTTTGGTACGTAAAATGTAAAGTTTTAAATATTTAAGTACCCGGATAACCGGTTTAAATATTAACCGGTTACAATGTTGATGTGGCTAGTGATGTGATATCCAACTCAATATTATTTGTTATGCAACTCAATTTCATCACATCACTCGCCACATCAGCATTGTAACCGATTAATACTTCAACCGGTTACTCGAATACTTAAATGTGTAAACTTTTACATCTTAGATACCAAAATGAAAGTTTTAAAAGTACGTTACCCAAAATAGGAATCAAGTTAAAATACATTACTTCTATCATGCAATTTGCCATTTTAAAAAGAACGCAACTTTGAAGGGTAGCTTTCCAATAAGTTTGTACTATATTATAAAATATTTGACAAAAACTCTTAAAAACCATTTTTTATGCATGAAATACCATTTATTGATGCATATTACATAAAATTCAAGGTTACAAACAAACTGTACGTAAGTACAACTTATTAAAGCTTCATGTTTGAATTCATATAACTAACTGCAGATAATCATAGTCAAATACAAAATAAACATTCCATTTTAAATATAAAAAATCTAAAATATAATTAGAATAATCGTTGAGTTATAACAGAATACTTAATTATTATCCTTATAAAAATTACATATTATTAAATCAAAAATAAATTACTCCATTATTAAATATAAATTAAACTATAAGAAAAAAATTGAGATATACCTACAGAAACGGAATAACACGAAACATTAAAATCGAGATATATTTCGCTGCATTACATGAATACCCTTCTAGTAAACTTTAAAGCATATTTTCGATCTAATAGACCACAATGAACACTGGGTGTTTGGGATTGCTTATTTGAAACAGCTTGTGTTTTTCTACAAAAATACTTATCAACTTATTATAAGTCAGAAGGGTTTAACTTCTTAAAAAACTTCTTATTACCGGTTTGACACCGGTATAAGTTGTTTATTCAAACACTCAAAAGTGTTTATTACCGATGTCATATTAAAATAAGTCAATAAATTATTTTTATAAACAATTCCAAACACCCTTTAAAAAAAATAAAAACGTTCTAAAATCTGAAACTTTAATTTGTCATTAAATTCCTTCCAATTTATTAAAATTAAAAAAAATTCCGTTTGAAAGATTCCATTTGTGGTCAAATCAAATTTCCTATTCAAAATTTAAGAGGAGCATTAAACTATGACAATGAATCCTTTGTATGTTGGGGAATCACATGCCAATCAACAATTAAATATACAATATTTATTTGGACAAAAAATTGATTATCAATAATTTCAATCGATCAGAAATGGATCTTGTTTTCAAGGACAACAATGTGATGGACATTTTTTGACTCATTCAACGGTTGAGGTTGATGCAGATGGAGGGGAGAGGATTGAACCGGTACCTGTCTTGTATCTAAGCAAAGTCATCCCCATACCCATTTGCCAACTGAGCTGCTTGCCAGAGACAAACAAAATTGTATCTGATAGAAATCTAAACGTTAGATGGATTTGATACGTTGTGAGTGTTTGTAAATTAGACTGCATCAAAAATTTGAATTATATGGAACGATTGTGATATCTTCAATATCACATAGAAGCAACGAAACTTAAACATCTTGTTAGATTTTATATAAGCAGGTATATTTATCGTTATATGATGTTTTTGTGAGACTTGAAATTCAACCGAAAAGTCGGGTGTTGTTTTCTTGGTTCCTTGAAGCTTTTTGGGTTTAAGTTGGTTTGATTAATATTATTTTGTTCTAATAGTTAATTACTTAAGTTGTTTTGAAATTTAATTTATTATACACTGTCGTTAAAAATTTGAGTTTCATTATCGTTTAAGTACTGATATTTAAAATCAATATAAAACTATCTCGTTGAACTTGTTACTACCACTTGAAGCAAAAAATCGAGTTTCTGTTTGTACGGATTGTTGTACATATTATACATACAATATATATATATATATATATATATATATATATAKAKAGAGAGAGAGAGAGAGAGAGAGAGRRRGGGGAGGAGGAGGTTTACTTTGCAAAACACGTTATTTGTACAAAGCTTATTCAACCGATCATAATTTTTCATTTTGTTCGTTTTTTTGTAATTAAGAGAGATTGATTAATCATTTTTATTACGGAGTGTGTTAATTATTGATATTATTATCTTCATTATATTAATTTTAGAGAAATATATGAAACAGTTTCATTAAAATTTCATAAGTATTATATGAAACAATTTCATAACCATATACGAAACAACTTAATAAAAAAAAATATTATATGAAACAATTTCATAAGATTAAACAATGAAATCAACGGATGAAGGTTGTTTGTACAAATATGAGTGGTTTGTATTTGATCGCTACTCTCTCTCTCTCTATATATATATATATATACACACACACACACACACACTCTCTTAGAATCACTTGAGACTAGTTTGTTTTCGTGAGACCCATAAAACCATCTTTTTACACTTGAAACTTCACAGCAAAACGGTATGAAGGTAATTGTGAATGTTCGACTTTCTTTTCCCTTCATAGCGTTTTGCTGTAAAGTATCAACTATAAAAAAATGGTTTCACAGGTCTTATGAAAACAATATGGTTTCACATGAACCCAACTCTCTCTTTCTCTGTATATATATAATAATAAATGGTATTTAATGTTTAAAAAATTCTTATTGACCGTAAACTTATTTATTTTAATAATGACATTAATGATCCTTTAGATGAGCCGTCCATCATGATGCCGTTCATATGAATTAAAAAAAAAGAAATTTAATTAAAAATATACCATCAAAAATCGTTGGCTATAACATGATTTAAGATGTAATATTATTTAAATGAGTTAGGTGATAGGAGGACAATAACTCAATATTATAATATAAAAATGGTCGATTAATAAGTAATTTTACGTATAAAATAATATATTCATGCAGCTTTAGCGATGATACAAGGTCAGAGACCAGGTCGTCGGGTCACTCTTGTGTTCACCGTGTTTCGTAATCATATGTAAAAGCACAAATGAATCATATATGATTTCATTATTTTTTTTCTTTTTTTTAATCATATTATTATTTGTAAAATCATTAAAAGAAAAGTTAATCTAAGGGGCTGTTTGTTTGGCTCTTAATGGTTACATTAAGAGCCAACCTCTTAATCGGTAAGAGGTTAGGTCTGTTTGGCAAAAAAAAA
>NC_037530.1:36723389-36725117 GCF_001531365.2 Cynara cardunculus var. scolymus
CGTCTGTCGTCTCCGTCTGTCGTCGTGGCCTCTCGTCGCCGCCTCTCGTCGCCGCCGCAAGTCGCCGCCTCTCGTCACCGCTGCACGTCGCCGCTCGTCGCCGCCGCAAGTCGCCGCCTCTCGTCACCGCTGTACGTCGCCGCTCCACGTCGCCGCTCGTCTCCAGTCGCCGCTCGTCTCCAGTCGCCTCCATCCTTTTCCTCGCTTCAGGTATTATTCTGCCCATTGTTATACTGTATCTTGAAACAACAGATCTTGAAATGCCAGGAAACAAACATAAATTTCAGGAAACTTATACCCATTGTTATTGATTATCAAGCCTGGTTATACCCCATTGTTATTGATTCACAAGCCTGCTGTATGTGCACTTCAATTTCATGGGTTTATGCACATTGTATGTTGAAATTATGGGTTTATGCACAAATGGTTAAAATGGTAATTTACTCTCATTCAGAGAACAGTTACTAAACAACATTATTTCATTCAGCACTTAACCATTCTGACCCTCTTAATCATTCTGACCACTTAGCCATTCTGCACTAAACCATTCAGCAACTGCCAAACAGCCCCTAAGGCATGAAATCTTGATATAAAAATGTCTTCACGTATTTTATTTTGGATGGATAAAGAATTTCGATCCAACGTGAGCCAATCATTTAAGATAATTAATATTATTTTTTAAAAATAAAATAGAAGGATAAATTAGTAATTTAGTTTGATTATTCAATTTACTATAATTAGTTTAACATTCCAATTTACTTTAATTAGATTAATTACTTTAATTTATATATATATATATATATATATATATATATATATACATACACACACACACAGAGGGAACAAAATCCGATTGCCTCTTCCGGCAAGTGATGACCTCCTCCGGTCATCTTTGTCCAACCAAGACGTCGTTTCCGACGACCATCTACCTTTCCTCGTCGCTGCTACTGACAACCATCTACATCTACATACCTATATACAACGTAGGTATCATAGTAGTACTATAATTGATATCACAGTTGGTATCACAATAGTCTCAAAGTTTACTTGATTTGTTTTGGATATCATATTGTATGTATTTTGGGTATTACATTGTGTATCTTGGTGTATTTTATGTATCACACGGTGTTCGGCGAAATAAGGTTTATCGGAGGCCGAAAGCAGGAGAGAGAGAGAGAGAGAGAGAGACAAAGGAGAGAGAAAAAATTAAATACCTAAAATGCCATTTAAATAAAAATCTAAGTCAAATTACCAAAAATACTAGTTTTCTAATTTATCTATTGATTTGTGGTTGAGATTGGATTACACAGTTATCACAAACTAACTGGTTCTCTTTTGAATTAACTTTTTACATTTGTACAACCAATACAACTCAATCTCAACCGTCCATTTAATTTGGTGAACATGTAATTTCATAAAAGCTTTGATTGTTTTCTAATATAAAGTATTTATTATAATTAATGAACTCTAATCATCTTTCATAAATAATCAAATCATAATAAATGAACTCTCATCATTTCCATAAATATCTCAATTGATTGGGTTGCATTGATTGTACAAATAAAATTAGTTGCATTTGAAATATACCCTATACATATATATATATATATATATATAGAGGTGAGTTCAAATAAAAATCACTCAATTTGTAAAAATCGTGAAAACCTCATTCAACCAATCATAATTTTTCATTTTGTTCATTTTTTTGTAATTATGAGAGGTTGATTA
>NC_037530.1:36725217-36746251 GCF_001531365.2 Cynara cardunculus var. scolymus
CTCGCAAATCAGCGAGGGAAATTTCCCTCGCAAATCCGTCGCTGATATCCGTCGCTGATCCGTCGCTGATAGCATTACCTACGACTAATTGATCGACGGAGTATCAGCGACGGATCAGCGACGGATTGACTTTCAGCGACGGATTTGCGAGGGATTTTTCCGTCGCTGATAGTCTGCATTTTTGTAGTGTATCCTGAGCAACGATCCTCCGTTCTTACGAAATATTTCCTTTTTAATTGATATTTATGTACGATTTTTCGGATCTTTCAATCCATTAATTTTATTAAATTAAATTTTACAAAACATTTTTAATAGACATGCTTGGACTTGGATATCAACATTGACAAAATGAGCCAGAGTTCCTTTTTACTCACGAGCCTCTTATCCAAGCTCGTTCTCAAGTTATATTGATGAGGTCCTCTGAAATATATGAAATATCCTTAAATCTCTTAATTAATAAAATATGTCGTTTTTATCTAGTCAATGCTACCCCTTAGAATGGATGCGAAAGTGTGTGTCTAGTTCCTATATGTTGTGGACCCTCGGATCTCATACCATTGGAAAATATCTCTCGAAAAGAGCTCTTATAGAAAGGGTTACATAAATGCATATTTGATTATACGTGTCTAACAAATGTAAGACTCGACCAAATCCAAGATCCAACCACTAATGCAATATTACATATTCATTTAAATATGAGTGGTTAATGTTACGTATTCATTTGAATATGAGTGATTCTTTTACTTACTGACATCATATACTGAATAATGATTGGACGAATACATGACCCGACCAATTAGGATTGCTAAAACTACAGGTTCTAAAGAAGAGCATTAAGGTTGACAACGGGTAGGGTAACAACTATTCATTATCCTATCCATTTAAAATAGTAGATAGCAAAAAACGGGTAATTGAAAATCTTATCTATATCCATACCCTACACATTGAGATAACATGTAACAAAATTGGTAATGGATAACTGATAGAAAAGATCTACATTTTGAATTACAAATAATATTGCTAAACATCAAAACATATAAATAAAATATAAACTTATAACTACAGTAATCTTCTACATCTAATTTGTTCTAATAAACATTGTGTTGTCATTCTAAAATAATATGAAAATTTAAAGACATAATCCTTTTCCTGCTTGTTTCTCATTTAATCATCACGAACTATTTTGGTCGAGAAATATGAAAATTAAATTATAACTACACATTAATATACAAAATATATGATAAATTACAAGGAAAGAAATTAATTAACTATATATAATTATGTGTGTGTATGTGTTGGAGTCAAACAGAAGAACATCAAATATAAGTAGGAGGTTTGAAATGATAAAAAAATAAACTGCAGAAAGGTTTCTGAAGTTTATGCACATACAAAAAAATAGGAGTTTCTTGTGATAGACAACTTCTTGTTAACACAACAACTACATTATACAGTGGGTATTGTCCAATATATATATTCACATAGACTGCAGGATACCAAGGGATGCAACCCTTCACAAACGACACACCTATAAGGGTTGACAGTTATATAACTGTCAACAGTAACTGGCCATCAGATATAAACCCAAAACTTGACTACCATGACTAGCTTACATTTTAACAGTATGTGTATATATATACGTAAAAAATTTCACATTGTGAACCAAACACATTACGAATCAAATATATCTTAATTAATACATTGAATATTATACATGGATGTAAAAAAATTATGTGAAACAAAACCTTAAGGTAGAAGTTCTTATGGATCTTACAAATTTTAGAGTTTTTAAATGATTAAGTTACAATATGTATGTGTGTGTACATACATATAACAAATAACCTGTTTACTTTTTCTATTGCCAATTTTAAGAAACGAGAACATGCATATAGTTTTTCTCATACCAGAATCAATCAAGCAATGGTTGATAGTATCTTCTTTAAAAACTTCTCTCAAGATTAAAATACTATTTTCTAACAAATTGTGATATTCAAATACTACTGTGTCTGAAAGCATACAGCAATTTTGTATTTTTGTGGACATTAAAAAACTAAAATGAATGATTAAAAAAAGATGGTCATCCCAAACACATGCTTCAAAACATTTATCAGCTTATGCTTCAGGACCATTTCTTGTTTGGGTGCATTTAAATCCATAGATATGGGATAATTGCAAGAACGGTCCACAAAGTTATACATAAATATAGAAACTACCCCAGTTCTCAGAATATTTTCAGGAATGAATAAAACTAAATGGTAATGACTGATGAAATATAAGCATATTTAAGTAGTTTTAGATTGCAAGGATTCCAAAATCCATTACCCTAACAAATATTGATTTAACATGCATATCATTATGTATGATAAATTACTGTTATTTTCTTTACATTAAATTTTTGAATATGAAAAGCAGGGGTTAAGATGGTAATAATAAAAACATCAGGGGGTTGAATGAATCAACCTATAATACCAAAACGCCAAAAGTTGTTTAATTACCTTTTTTTTTCTTTTGAAAAAAAGAAAAATAATGTATTCCAAAAAGTTATATTTAAGCATAGGAATTGGCTCGGACCCTTGGAGAATCCAGTCCATCCGTCTTGGGGATTCTCTAGTTTAAGGATGGGAATCCCTGTTTGTTTCAAACCTGGAATGAGGATAGGGATAGGAATAGGAATAGGGACGAGTATCACACTCTTTGCCCTGTCTCATACCCGTTATATATTAATAATAGATTAGATATAAATTATTTATTTGAACTAAATCGGTAATACATAATTTCTTATTTCCTAACTAAATTTATAATCTAAAATTGTTATTTGTTAAATGTCAGTATGTAATATTTTGGATGTCAAGTCAAAATACAATTACTCGATATGTTTTAGATATTACTCGATATGGTTTTGGTACATTTGACATTAAGGGGCTGTTTGTTTTTAATAAAAAAACTCTTAATGTCCTCTTAAGTCTGAATCGGTCAGACATAAGAGGATTCAGTGTGTTTTTTTTTTCAATTAAGAGCTTAAAAACTCTTATTAGGTCTGAAAATTTAAGTGGTTGAGAAACCTCTTATTACCTCTTATTTCAAATCGTCGCCTATCTACTCTGATCTATTTACGCTCGATTTCTCTGGATCAACTCTTATGTCTCGATCTCTCATCTCTCAACTCTGTCAACTGTCAACTGTCAATCCATATCAACTCTCGATCTCTCATCTTCAAACTTCAGATTTCAGACACAAAAAACAAACAGTCTGATTGATTCAGATTTCAGATTTCAGACTTCAGCACCACCTCTTAAAAATCGTGAATTCAGACTTCAGACTTCAGCACCTCTTAAAAAACAAACGCCACCTAAGTTTTTTCTTTATCAAATTGAATTTCTTTTATGTAGCTTATTAATTATCATATGATATTGTGATTTTTTTGTATTAAATTAATAACTCCTTTTGATTTCAATTTTATTGGAAATTTGTGAAATTTAAACATATGTGATGTCTCATATATTTGATTTAAAATAGTTTTACATAAACGGAAAAAATCTCCGTTTCCCGCTAGGGATGAGAATATGATCATATTTCCAGACGGGGACGGGACGGGGATATGGACATAGATGAGGGATCGGGGACGGGATGGGGATTGAGGTCCTCGCCCCATTCCCATGCCTAGTTATATTTGATTTTAATCTAATGATACTCTATTTTAATAACAACAAAAAATAAAGATCGTAGTGGTTGTTAATCGAACGCTTACCTAGTAAGCACTTACCGGGTCACTTACCTTACCGAATGAAAATGGCAAGAACCGAAAACCTTACTTGGTAAATGAGGATGACGACTCTTACCCTGTAAGCACTTACCGAGAAAATTGTTGGGTACACTGTTGTGTTGATGGACTAGAATTTTACCTGATAAAGTAAACGAGAGTGTGATACTTCTACCCACAAGTGCTTACCAGGCTAAGCAACAAAAAGAGTGATAAATAAACATTTTAAATGAATAGAGAACTTAAAGGTTGGCTAGAAAGCATGAAAGGAAAAAAAACAAAGTTTAGGTTATGGAACATAAACAAGATAAGCTTTGAAACAATATTTGCATCCAAGGCACGTTAACAATCATTGAATGTGATCATATATAATAGTAAAATCCATCTTTTAATCCGTGTTTTACTAATGACATTAAGTCACATCAGAATTTGGGACAACGAGTGTGTGACAGACAAACGAGTGGTAAGAATTTGGGACAACGAGTTTTCATCCATTAAGATATGGGCATCTTATCATATCTCCTCTGCACATTTTTTATTGTTAAATACACACCTACATAAACAGCTAGATAACAAAGACTGAAAGATAAAAGGATGGGTCATCTTTGAGATTAAATAATTAGAAAGAACGACGATTGTAGTAGTGATTCCAATGAAAAGGACTTGTAACCAACCAATGGGGTCGTTTGGGTTCGTTTTTATTACCGAAGATCCGTGTCTCATCTTCTCGCCTACAACAAGACCCCTCATCTATTGGTTGGCTTGCCTTAACTGCTTTCACACTTCACATCATCCATTTTTCAATTGACCACCGCAAAGCTGAATAATTCAAAATCTCCAATACCTGGAATGGAATGGAATGGAATGGTTGATCTACGTAATTACCACAAAGCAGGACTAGGATTTCCCACTTACAAGAATAGAACAAGGGGATTGGATTGGATTGGATTGGATTGGTAGTCAACTCGTTTTCAAGGAGACTTTTTTAGCAAAAAGAAAAAAAGAAAGAAGGAAAGTGGGGAAACGTCTATAATATAAATCTCGATCAGTCCTACAATGTGGAGGCATCGGCATCTTTGACTTTGACATTTAAGTCGGTCATCCCTCGCATCTTCTGCTTTATATTAGAATTTACGAGTTTTTTTCTTCATTTCACCTAATCCCTGAAATGAAACTAACCTGGTTAAAGAAACCGGCACATTGACATGTCTGAAACCAAGTAAATGATCCTCATCACACCCCAGGTAATTGAAAAATCACAAACATCGGCATCAATTTCTTATAATAACATTTCATTGACCTTATTATATGTGGGAAAAATCACAAGCGTCAAATATTCTATTCTTTTATTTATTAATTAACCTTATATTTGGAAAGCATAGTTCCAACCCACCACTAAAAGCGTTAAAAAAGATGGAACCCACCAGTATCACCCTCTACGTTTGTAGATCAGAATATTGGCCTCTATTTTCTAACTATTAGTACTATATTGAATTTTTATATAAATACTCACACGTGTGTGTATATATATATATATATATATATATATATACATACATTGATAAATTATTTAATATATTAACTAATGTTTATATTAAGTTTATACTTTAGCTATTTTAATAAAATAAAATTACATTATCAAAAATTTGAAAAACATCATATTGGCAATTTAAGGTGATATCTATCAATAAAGAAATTCTTTAAATTTAAAAACATACCATTAGATAAATTATTTTAAGAATAAATAATATTTATAAATTATAAAAAATAATTATGTATTATAAATAAACAGATATGTTTTTTAATGTGAGGTTAGAGTTTAAATTTTTCTTGGTGTTTAATAGTTCTACTATTTTTAATTAAAAACTCAATTCTTATTCTTTTTCAAACAAGCAAAATTAGAATATTTAAGAAATTGAAAGATTTTGTACTTAATATTGATATAAGTTGAG
Source organism: Cynara cardunculus var. scolymus (assembly GCF_001531365.2). Taxonomy (NCBI): domain Eukaryota; kingdom Viridiplantae; phylum Streptophyta; class Magnoliopsida; order Asterales; family Asteraceae; genus Cynara; species Cynara cardunculus. The sequence continues at coordinate 36,730,927 of NC_037530.1, forward strand.
CCCTTATAATACAAGTCTTTATAAACAAAAACCTAAATATGGGAATAAAATGAAAATTTTAGATTCTTTAAATATAGAAAAGAACTATCAATTTTCATAAAGACAAAAAAGTATATGACGATAATAATTAATACGTCTATATGCAAATGACTTAAGAATCGTTACATACACACTTAACCAGTAAACGTTTACTGATAAAATTCGATGCTATCATTTACTTATCGGGTAAGATTTCAGTCCACCAAAACAACATTATATGTAACAATTTGCCCGGTAAGTGTTATCGTTGTAAGAGTCATCGGTATCACTTACCGGGTAAGACTCTCGGTCCTTACCTTCGCTCTTATCGAATAAGATTTTTGGTCTAAGGTAATATGACTTGATAAACATTTAGATAAGTAATCATTTGTTAAGCCACTTAATGTCTACCAAATGTACATTCAAATTAAACTTTAGAATCATAAAATATAAAATTATACTCGATAAAAGTGATAGATAAAATCACAATAAAATATTATTTCTTAATGGTGAAGGAAGGCATAAGCAGTTTCACCGGCTTATGCAACTGTATTTGATTTTGGAGGTTTCAGTTTGAAATAAATGCATATGAAACAATACATGTAGGACTATATTATTGTTTGACAATATAATATAAAAATATATATAAAAAACAATCACTTAAGACAATACTGTATTTACTTGTATTTCTTGCATCACTTTAAAAAACGATATATTATTATTGATTCTCATAGTTATCAATTTTTTTATGTTTCTTATAAAAAAACGCTATATCAATATGATGTTATACTAAAAATTACATGTTATCTAAGAACGGTAAACCTAGGGGCACGTACGCTTTCCCCAACGGCCTCGGAGGTTTGACCTTTCTATAATCGCATGTGATTTTTAGCATCACATGAGATAAAGGCGTTATCATGTTCTCGTAAGTTGACGTTATTCTCATTTGATCCTCTTCCTATCTCTATATCTATAATCAAACTAAACAAAACCAAAATATACAATCTTGACCTCTACCTCAAAGGATAGAATCATGATGTATGCAAGAATCTGAGCAAAATGGAAATGACATGGACAAGGACAAATAGAAAGGGTTAGGATATACATAGTCTAGACTCTAGACCTCTGCTTCAAAGAATAAAGTCGTCGTTTTTATGTAAAAAGTGTGAGCGAAAGGAAAAAGACAATGGACAAAGGACAAAAAGGATAATCAAGAATAACATAGAATAAGCCACAACAAAATAAGAGGAAAAGGCACAAAAACCAGAATAATCAATTTTCTCAACCAAATCCATTTTTAAGTTATTTTTTTAATTAAATTCTTTTTTTAACCAAAGTTTATGCAAATGTTTGCATAAACTTGTTTTTCAGATTAAAAAATATCTTTATGCAAATTTGCATAAAGATTTTTTTTTAATATGATAATAGGCTTTACGCAAATGCCTAATGCTCGTAAACACTAGCTAAAATGGGAATTCAGATCCAAAAAGGCTAAAAGATGAATTTGATTAGGAAGATTGGCTATTTTGATCAATTTCCCCACAAAAATTGCATCTTATCCATACAGAATCCCGAAATTTTTGCTGTCTTTCCCTCGCTCTCTCTTCTTCCTACATTCTAAAAATACCAACTACATGTCCCAAAGTTAAACCTACTACCCTACTTCTGCATCTTCAATAATTCCTATCAGATGGCATGTCATCGGAAATGTCTAGGACCGCCATGTCCAACCTCATTGCTCATCTCATGTCCTCCTTAGTCGTCCCCTCTTCCTCGGCCCTTTGACCATAACACTCTCTGCTCTCCCTACCGTTGGTCTCCTGCACATGTGTCCAAACCACTGCAATCATCCTTGTCTCAATTTATTGGTGATATACACAACCCCCAACTCTACTATAAGTGCCCCATTCGGTATCATGTCAAACAAGGTTCGGTAACAAGTCCATCTAAGCATCCTCCTTTCTAGAACTTCCAACTTCCTAGCATGCACTTTCCTTTGGGGCCTAATACATGGTTGGTCTAATGGCTACCCAGCAAAATTTTCCTTTCAACTTTTGTGGAACCTTTTTGTAGCCACAAGCCCACAACACCCTGTGGCAGCTCGAAACTTTAGTCACCATGCCTTTATGCAGTGCGTTATGTCATCATCTCCTTCTGCTTGAATCATGGAGCCCCGATACTTGAAAGAATGCTTTTGGGATACCATATGATATCCCTTCAATGTTAACTTTTACCCCCTCACCATTGCATTCCCTTCCCAACTGAAATTGCACCACATGCATTCTGTCTTAGAATGACACTGAAATTGTACCACATGTATTCTATCTTAGAGCGACTAATGGAAAACATTGTGTTTCCAAAGCCGCCCTCCATTACTCAATATATTCGTATCCCGTTCTCATTAGTTTGAAAACAGGAACAAAGCAAAACCACAAGGAGAGAAATTAGGGAGCAACAAATGGATTAAGGAATTGAATCATGATTTGTAACTAAGCGAACTAGATCAGTTACATGAGATAATTCAAACTAGGGTACAAACATAGATGATCTTTTTTAGTATTTGAATAGTTGTATGAGAATGCTATTTGTTACGGTTCATAATTCCATGTTTTAGAACTTTTATGCATGTTCATATTTCACCAATACATATAATTACCAGTCATTGTACTTTACAGGTTCAGATGTGACAAAGTGGCCCCACACCACGTCGATTCGAATTTGAGATCTCGAACATTCAATTATCTCAATCATGCAGAGTTTAGTGTGATTGTATGCATAACAAAGTTTAGTATTTGTGATCAACTATGAGTTATCAGATTTATGCATTCGTTCAGATTGCATGTTTTGATCAAAGTGTGTTGGCATCTTTGTTGCCATATGTTCACAAAAGGATTTTGCTAGTCATTTAACACGAAAACCATGAACTCACTGATAGTGAAACTGATTAGTAGTATGTACCTCAGAGGCATGCAAGGTGAAAAGGCATGTAGGAAAAAACAGGTTGTAGTTCTCTACTAATATATGTATGTATGTATGTATGTATGTATATGTATGTATTATGTATCATATTGTAAGTGATATAAGTATGGTTTGTCATTTGCTGCAAACGGTTAGAGTACGTTGATGATAGCATCGAAGTAGTGATGATGTTTGTTAAACATCGCAACCCTAGAAAGTCCCAACTGACTACTCTGACTGCCAACTTAGTTCGTCAAGGACTTGTTAATTCAAAGCCATTTGCATCCATAAAGCGTCTCCCTTCAGACATAAAATTTATGATTGTCATCCACTATTTCCATTGCATCTCCCAAGGCTATGCATTAATGAAACCTGTAGGACCGACGCATCATAGACCTCTTCTAACCATGTGTGGGAAGAGAAAATGGGTTACTTTAGGTCTATCATTTACAAAGTCCCACATCTACTTGTCAAAAGACCCAAACTCATCACCTATCTTCACCATCACCACATGTAGAGCAATCAGACTCAATATTTGATTATATCAAGTTGCATTTTATTGAAATATGGGGTTGTAGTCTTCTAGATATCTCTCTTCCATCTCATTGCTACCACATACCAAGTCGTATTATATTGAAATATGGGGTTGTGGATCCTCCATTTTCTGTATTTACCGGCCACAAATGCAGAAATGAATTGAACATTTATCAGGATGGGGACTAGAAAAGTCTATCTTCCATAAAGCCATTGAACCAATGACCACTGGTGGCCTACTAACCATGTTAAATTAAATAAGCCGTAGGACTTCAAGTTCAAGCATCTAGATCTTAGAATCGTATTATTCGGCCATTTAATGCTATGGAGAAAATTTCATCAACCTCAGCACACAAATATAGACTTGTTGCTTTGCTTTTGGGAATAAGCACAGAAACTTATAAACCAAACAAGACTGCAATGTAGAGATTATGAATAACAAATAACAAACGAAAATGACATACCTTGCAAACATGGCCAGCATTTTGAATTATTCCTGGTAGCTTCGCCTCTGACGAAAGAGAAGTGGCAAGATTCCCCAGTTAGGCTATCTTGTTATCATTTATTTGAGACCGCAATGGGATCCAATTCATAAAATACTTCTCTCCAAGCATGTCATTACAAATCAAGAAGGTTATATCACCACAAGAGTAGTATCATGAGATTAAATTCATTTCTTAGTTGCACAAAACACAAGATAATATAGATATGCCTAAATAAATGCCTCTTACTGAAGATAGTAACATTCAGCCGAAGCAGTGATAAGCTGAGCAACTCAAACAATCCCCTGAAAGATGTCAAGGTCAAATATTAAAATATGCTTAGAGCAAAAAGCTGATGAAATGACATTCCACAAAAAATCATAGAAAGGACATTAATGTTTTTAACACATACTTATCATCATGGAAAGCAGCAGAAGAAGCAACTTAAAAAGAATAAAGATAAAAAGATGGAGCTGTTAGTATAATATATCCAAAAATGTCAGAAGAAATCTAGGCCTAAAACTAGACTACATCCGGCCACAAAATGGTTCAAAACCAACTTGCAAGATGTCAGATTTTCAGAGAATGATTTGTGACAAACAGTACTTTGAATAAAACTGTAGTACTTGATGAAGAGGTACACCAGTTTCAGGGTTCTAAAAGGCATGTCTTAGTGGCTGCCATGGTGCAAGACTGTCATGTTAAACCCCGTGGCGGTTGTGGAAGGCAAGGCAGGCACGTTATGGCGCAAGTTTTTTTAAGGTGTTATTTGACTTCTTGAAAAGTTTAATCTTATTTTTACTTTTTGCGTAGTTATGAACTCTTGATATAATGCGCTTTGTAAGCTCTCTCTCTCTCTCTCTCTCTCTCTCTCTCTCTATCTATCCATCTATCTATCTATCTATCTATATATATGGCATATGGTATATGGTATATGATATCAATATATGCCTATTCTTCTTTTTATACGAATTCAAATTGTTTAATATTATTGAGTAATACTTGAAAAACATATATGTATATATATAACTAAAATATGATATATGAACTTGCCGCCTTATAGCCACGTCTTGAAAAATGCCGTTGCCTTGCCGTGACTCCTAAAGGCTTGAGATTTGACCTCGCCACCATACCACGTCTCATGCCATTGAGAACCTTGGGTTGACAAAAAATGAACGAAAAGAGAAAGTATAAATTGGTGAATCCCCTAGGCTTGCATTGGAGATGAACAGACCAACTCAAGAATGGTGTTGTCTCACCTTCTCCTCAATCAATGCCACTCCAACCTTCTTCATATAATTCTAATCCTATCCCTCATTGTGTGGCTGGTTCAAGGGATTTGCCAACCTTACAAAACATATTTTCAATATTAAAAAGAACAGATAAGTGTATGAGCACGACACACTTGTACTGGCAGGACAGCAACAATGACAACACCAATTAGCCTTAGTGACTGATCAACTCAAGATATTGAAGGGGCTTTATGTCACTCCATCATATTGGAGCTTTCCTTAGTTTGGTGGACGCAGATCAGGGAAGATACATTTGTGTAAAAGATACATGTCACATGTCCTTCTCCAACGATCTTACTTCCTTCTCATAAATATATTCTATCTTAATTAACTCCTTCACCCTTTTAAGGATTGTATTATACTTGTCACTTAGATGTTATTGAATAAATTGCAAAGACAATAACAAACGTTGAGAATGATATAATGTTAAAGCACTTCCTTGCATAATGATGGGAGTATGAATCTAGGATTAAAATATTTCTTTATTACATTTCTACGATAGATGATCATAGACGACCTCTTTACCATTATGTATAAATAGAAGCCCCCCAGGGGGGGGGGGGTAGATCAATAGATCTTCCTGGTACATTACTTGTTTTTTTTAGCTTTGACTGGCATATATTTAACAAAAACTAGATGACAATAAAACTCACAGGGGTTAACCCAAGAAACTACTCTCCTCTTTTGAAGCACCATATGCACCCAAGCCAAATGAATGCTGACTTTTAATATCTTAGTCAATAGTAGCTTGGTCAGCTACTATCCAAATGACTAAGAAAGAAGAAGCATAGGATAATAATTATGTGCAAGCTGTAAGATATCTCCTTATTTGCAAAATGATATGCATTTGAGTCTTGTCACTTACCCCTCTATGCATGCAAGTAGAAGAGATGGAAAAGAAGGTATGGAGGCATTACTAGCTCCACACATCTCTAGAGTACAAGCATACTTTATATGCATTTTTGCTATTGTCTTCCAGGTTAACAATCACACTATGCTGTTAATATCGCGATATATTGGCGATATATCGGATATCGGACCTAGGCAAAATATCGTCCCCGATATTATCGACGATATTTTCCGATTTTTCCTGATATTTAGCGATATTTTGATGTATATATCGGACCGATATATCGATTTTTAGGGTTCAATTATTTGGGCTTTTGTTATTTCATGGGCTTAGTTTTTTGGGCTTGGTAACATAATATTAGGTCTGAAATTAATAGTCTGCCTTCCAACGGTCTTCTTCCTTTCTTTTCATCTTTACGACTTCACACTTCACAGACACCTAGTTCACTTCACGAATCACGACTTCAGACTTCTCACAACTTCAGACTTCTCACGGAGTCACGGTTTGGCTTCTCTTCTCGGTCTCCTCTGCTTACCAAGTTGCTACAGTCACAGCAGCAACCGGCAGCAACTGTTGGCGTTGAATGTTTATACAGCCTATAGCAACAGCAATCGACAGCAACAGCAGCCACCTGAGTTCCTGCCTTCCTGGTCAACTCAGCCTCCAACAGTTCCTCAACACAGCCTAGTGACTCCGTTATGTTTTAATTTTGAAACTATATTTCTAAACTCTAATTAATGCATATTATATATATAATTCTAAGAAATATTATGTTAACCGCTATTTTGGACMGATATATCACCGATATAACCGATATATCGAATATCGGTCCTGACCGATATTTTGTATTCTGACCGATATAACAGCATAGCAATCACAACATATCCCAATTCAGCGCTTAAAAACCTCGAGAATTTAGATCGATCACTTACAAGCATACATTATATAGAAGCTATAAAAAAAGTACAAGATACCGATATATACAGGTACATAACTCCCACGTGTATTCAACTAACTCAACTCTCAGTTTGAGGGTGAGAATATTCCTCATGACATGATCACAATATTATAAAAGACTATTTGTGTCCTTAATATCCTTCTAACTCTCATCACTAGAAAAGAAGACGTTAAAGCATATTTCATGATTGTCTCATACCAAGTATCCCACTACACAAGGGATTACAGATAAACCTTATCGTTCTCAACATCAGATTCACTGTTCTTTGTCAATATGCTTGTAGACCTCACTTGCTAAATGCATGAGTTTTTTGGTCCAAGTTGCCTTATTTTTAAGTATGCACAACATTTCTAGTACAAATGCCCTTTTTTTATACTTCAAAAATATAAAAAAGTCAAATGCCATTGTCGCAGAACCAGGTAGAAGGTAACAAACACTAGAAACTATATGAAGAAACAATCAACTAAGAATGGCTATCATGATGACCAAATAATTCCCGAAACATAACAAAAGAGGCGTCTATTTTGGTAGACTCTTCTATGAGCCTGAAGGACAAATTAACAACTACTTGTTGTAGTTTAGGAGAAATTGATACTCATCTAACAATTAATTAACTGAAAACTGGAACCAAAACAAAAAGGAGAGGATTTCAATTAATTACTCTAGATGCATAAGGCAGAGGAGCATATTTCAAAATTTGACTTACCTTTTAATGCAATTACCTTCCACAGAACAAATACCTACAGACTAGGTAATAAATGATGAGGCCACTATATCAGGAGCTGACATCAATATATCATACACCTAATTTTCCTTGCAAGAACTCAAAACTTACAATAAGGGCAAAGCATTCCGCACTCCAAATTATAAAAGTTATGCATGTAGAAAGCTTTTAATGTGAATGTATCAGAGTGCGTTCAATAGTCTTATCATTGTTACTTCGATTCTGCTAGTCTCCATGTTCAAAAACCTAACAAACCTCTTGAAACATTCTAAAGTTTCCCCATTCTCGCAATTTTCGAAGCATTAAGCCTCTCTGGATTGGAGAAACAGACTGCTTCTTCCCAGTGTAGGTGTCACACTCCTATGACTTATCTAGACGCTCGACTGCATGAAGAAGCAGAAGAGGCGTCCGATGAGAACGACGCATTCAACGACAAGTTCGAGTTCGACAACTTAGAATCCTTCTCTCACAAAATCAATGACGGAGAAAGAGATATCAATCTAGATTTCATATGTGCATTGTTAGTGGCAGTGAACAAAGACGGTGGCTTCCGAACTTGTGGTTTTTCAACTTTATTCATGGTCGATATCACGAATCTCGGTGGCTATGACTTTCGAAATAGTAGTATTAGGTGAAGCAACGGTAATGTTCTTGAGAGAATTAAGCAATGTTTGGAGGTGCATTATGGATAAACAATTTGAAGTCACTAAAATTGAAACCCTAGAAAACGAAAATTAAGCCTTACAATGAGATATAGATGAGCAGTGAAGTTTACGTCATTGACGAAGGCGAAGCTCCATGGATGAGAAGAAAAATGATGATCGATGAAAGGAGCGAGAACAACGGTTCGCCGGCGTAGGTTTTTCTGTTACAGAAGTGTTCCGCATCGAATGCTATAATTGTTTACCATCAAATTAGGGTGTTGAAGGTTAAGGAAGTGTTATGAAGTAAAATTATTAAGAAGCAGATTTTTTTTTTTTTTTTTTGACAAATAAGATTCATCTGTTAACAATTTAGAATACATCTTTTAATTGAACTATTAAAAGGTAAACAAACAACTCCTCCGTTTGGATGATCTCTTGTAACCGCCAAACCGGAAAGGGTTCCTTTTCGTGAACCCCATTACTGATACGGAAAAAACGACTTGACATATAAATTGAGTGGTGGAATGTTGTCAGATTTGGTTTAAGTTTTGCTCTATTAAAAATATTTGAACGTCTCATGTTCAAATTGAAGAAGAAATAAAAATCTTTTTATGGTCATGGAGGTTCAAATGCGATAACTCCAGACTATCTACAAAGCAGATGGTCGTTCTGATGATTAATCGTCTCACATAGCAAGTTGGATATCCAGGTTAATAGAAAAAATCCAATGGTCATAGTTGTAAGTTGTAACTTTCTCGAGAAAAAAATGGATGAAAATGGTTTGTGTTTTTTAAACTTTTGAAGGAAATAATAACAAGTTTCCTCTTAAAACTTTGGAATGTGGGAGAAAAAGGAAGGAAATGAAAGTAAAAAAGTTAAAAATCTATAAAAACATTATTAAAATTACAAAACTACTCATCTTTTTATAATGAATGACATATTTTTAAGGGCAAAATGCATGGAAAAAATAGCATACTTTAATTTGATTCACATTCTCGAAACGTACTCTTAAAACTTCCATTTTGATACCTAAGATATAAAGTTTTAAACATTTAAATACTCGAGTAACCGGTTGAAATATTAACCGGTTACTATGCTGATGTGACGAGTGATGAGATGAAATTGAGTTAAATAGCAAATAATACTGAGTTGGATACATCAACATGGAAACCGGTTAATGTTTCAACCGGTTACTCATACACTTAAATGTCTAAAACTTTACATATTAAGTATCAATATGAAAGTTTTGAAAGCACGTTACCCAAAATAAAAATCAAGTCAAAGTATATTATTTTTTCATGCAATTTGCCCTATTTTTAAATGATACATTTTTCATTCTTTCAAAAACACAAATAAAAAATTGTTTTTCTTTATTTCTCTTTCCTCCATTTCTTTCTTTTCTTTTCTTTTCCTCCCTAAATTCGACAACATTGTATTAGAGATAGCCAAATACCAGTCCCAAGACGGATTGGTTCCTTCATTTCCTTTTCGTAACTGGTCACGACCATAAACCCATGGCCCGGTCTCCTTTAACCATAACCGGTCCGGTCCTAGGCCCATCCCAAATCGGTCCCAAGTTTTTTTTCCAAAGAATAATCTTGAACATATAAAAATCAACTTTCATGATTTTTTTAATGATATCTTATTGAAATACACTTTAAAATCTTTAATTGCGTCATTTAAATACATTTTAAATAAAAAATATTGCACATGTTTTTATAATTACAATTTTTGGAGTTTAGTATTAAAACACTTTTAAAAACTTGAAAAACTTAGAAGAAGAACTTGAAGATTTTGATACAAAAAAAAAACTTGAAAATCTTTTTGAAACCTTCAAAAAGTTTGATATATAATTTATAAAAACTTTTTTTTAAATCGGACCTATATATAACGGGTCCCTGGCCGGTTATACCTTATTTTGGTAAAAATCATAATAAATTACAGACCGTCGGGCCAGTCCTAGGTTGGGCCCGACCTATTTTGATAATCTCTAATTGTTAGGGACGTCATAGAACACGACCCATCATAGGTTGTATATGGGTTAGTTGGTCGGGTTGAAAACATTTGAATAACCTAATCTAATAGTTGCGGTTTGAGAAATATCAACTGAACATAGCTCATACCTACTATACGTGTGGGTTTGGATTGGTCAAGATGTACCTCAATTACAATATTATTAAGCGACTCTGTTTAAACAAAGTAGATTAAAATAAGAACATACAAATAAGGGTAACAAACTCAAAAAAAGAGTTGAAGGTTCGTGTAAATAGGAAAGTAAAATTATGGTTGAATTGGTGATATAATTATGAATATTACTAATTAAGGGTTGGTGTAATGTCTAAATGTACATATATTAATTAAGGATTTAACAATAAGATAAAACCCATTATCCATGGGGTTTCGTATTTGAAATTACTTCTTGTTCAGATTGATAGCATTTCGAGTTGAGGTCGGTCGGGTTATGGTATCATTATAATGCAAAAAAAAGAATATTTAATCGATTTCAAAGATTAATTCAATAGATTGAGAGAATTGATGAAATTAATACTAGGTTTAGAAAAACTAAAAAAGAGTATGACTAACTATAATTTAGGATTTTAAAAAATGATTAAATAAATAAGTATATTTATAATATTTAAAATATATATGTATATATATTTCTAGTTTTTGGACGGATCAGGCAATCAAAAATCAAATCAAACCCTAACCCAAATATCCTCCAAAAGTCAGGTTTTGGATTTTCGGATTTCAAGGTATTCAAGTTTTGTATAAACACCTTATTTTCAGTTCGGGTTCTAGTCCAGATTTCAGACTCTTCGAGTTTTGCACACCCCTAATTCCAAGTTGGGGTGGTCGATCTTTGTGCACCCCTAGATAGGAAATTTCACCACATCCCTTTGTGCTTTTCAGAAAAGGGGGGTTGTTGTTGCCTTTTATTCTTCTTCATTTTATGGGTACTTAATTTTTTTACAACGTCAAATTGTCGAAAATTACTTCTGGATCAAGTTGAAGCCTGATTCAGATGTATTATCTATATCCAACATTTTTAATAAGTCTCAATAAGAGTTATCTGCGAGCAGTATTTACAAAATGAAATGGGTACTTAATTTTTTGATGTAGTTATACTGCCGTTTGAATCAGTTTTCATATTTGCGCTCACAACTTGTTGAACCGACAAATTAATTTTCAACAAACATGTCCCTAATATATCGCACTAATTTACTGGTTGTGATAAAACCGTTCATATTTAATTTTTGAGTATATAATATGAGCAACAAATTTTCAATGAACAAATAACTAAAATAGAATATTTTAATAGGCAAATTGCATGAAAAAAATAACGTACTTTAATTTGATTCATATTTTAAGTAACGTGTTTTAAAACTTTACATATTAGATTTGGTACCTAAGATGTAAAGTTTTAAATATTTAAATAACTCAAGTAATCGGTTGAAACATAAATCGATTAACATGCTGATCTGAGATATGCGATGAGTTTATCAAATTTTAATATTTGTCTTCGAAAATAGATACCCGATTATTTTGTCGTTATTCAATCACTAAAAAAACCTCTATTAATAGCCCACGTGGAGGATAAAGACGAATACAAGAACACACGTGGACCATTGAATCGTGGATGAATGGTCATCAATCGTTTTCAAATCAATATGCACCATCACATAGATTTAAAAGATAGAAAAGAAAAATCCAAATTATTAAGAGAGAATGTTATATATATATATTTTTATATCAGAATCATGTTAAACTATAAATTAAAAATATAAAAAATAAATATTGATGTTGATATATGTAATTAGAAAAATAGTAATTATAACGGTATAAACCTTTAAGTATGCATTTATGTTGAGGTTTTTTCATTACAACTTTTTTAAACTTTTTAGGATCCCATTATTTTAATTTCGTATCATTTATATATTTTTATTTATAAAAATCAATATATATATATATATATATTAAAATTTATACAAATGCATATTTATTTATATCGAGAAAATATCATCACTTTAATTATGTATTTATTTTACATTATTAATTTTATTTAAACATGATTATTTTAATTATACTAATAGATAAAATTGATTAAATACAAAACCTTTTATAAAGTTCTATAAAATTAAAACTGATTAAATAAAAAAAACCTCTAAAAAAACAGGTCGTATAGTTACAGTCTATGACGAAAAACCTCACCAAAAATCTCCAACAAAAAAGGTGACGACTATGTTTTTAGGAAAGTCGATTATTATTTATAAATATATAGATATATGTCATTCTTTCTCGCTGTAAAATGTGACTGCCCCTCTTTTCTCATCTCCTCTATCCCTCTCGTTTTCATCTAAACTGTACGAATATATTAAAATCACAATGTAAACAGACTAAAACTATAAGATCTAAATAATGAACATACTGAAATCGTATTATAAACACACTAAAACATATTGTTAAGTATATTTGTATATTGTGATACTATCACAATGCGCACATTAACTAAGCTTATACAAGATAGTTGAAAAATAAACCATGAAAACACACACAAAAAAGTGTATTTTCACATAGTTTCCGACATTGTACGATCCTAAAAGGTTTTGATCCTGAGTGTTAAAAGTTCATGAAAAAGATGGAAGAAAAGGAGAAAATACAAAGTAAATATGCTAATGGGAATGGGTTGTAAAGTGACCGAGGAGGGCATTTTAGTAATAAAAAGATATAAGTGTATTACATTGTTGGTCCCTGTAGTTTGCTCGAAATTTGGATTTGGTCATTGGTGCCAATCACAATTTTTTTTAATATAATACTATTGAACACACACACACACACAAATAACTAATCACAAATGTTGTTGAACTGACTTAAAAACTTAGATTTTATGCACATTTTCATCAAAAACCTCTCAGAATGAGCTATGGTTTTGGGGGTTTACTAGCACTGTAAAACGAAGAGAAGGAACAAAATCATGAGACAAATTACAAAATCCAGAACACAGCACACGCAAGAGAGGTTGGTGTTGAGATGAACATACTACAAGAAAAGTGAGTTTCAGTGACGCGCCTTTAGCGATGGCATGGTTCGACAAGAAGCTATAGCGACGACATGTCATCTCTATAACCGTTAATAACGATAAATTGACTTTTAGCGACGACAAAAATCGTTGCTAGAACCGCTATTTCTTGTGGTTACAGAAGGGAAGTGGGTGGTGTAAAGAAGAAGAGGGAACTAAAACATTGAACTAAAAGGGCAAGGTGGGTCACGAACACAAAAGGTCCCACCTGGTCCATCTACTCACCCACAGACACAAAAGCAAAAACTTGAATCAGAAGTTTGAAACATAAACCTTAAATCAAAAACCTCGTAGCATAAACACTGAATTAAAACCCCTGAATCACAAACAAGATCTAGAAACTAGGTTTGCAGCGTATAATATATGGTGTATATGCATAACCTATATATATATATATATATATGATTAATTTGTTATTATCATTTGAAAAGATAATGAAAAATTAAACTAAAGATGAATTTGTCCTTATATGAGAGGCAGACACCTCTATTCAACGAAACTCGATCCGTTATAATATTAACTCGAGAGCCCATGAATGCAAAGAAAACAAAAGTTAAGAACTTTCAATATAAATAGATTGTTCGAATAACCAAAACTAAATTTAAACAATATAATTCACTCAAAGCATAAACATATACATTTATGCATATTTTTAATATAAAATGCCTTGATTAAACATAAAGTAGTGATGAAATGGTAAGAGATGAAAACATACATAAATATATACATATACACATACACACACACATATATATATATATATATTAATTTGTTAGTATCATTGTCAAGTATCCGAATAAACGGATCATCATCACACACAATGCAACATGGATCACCATGAAACTTGAAAATGAATATGTTTCATCATCATGAAACGAGTGCATGAACATGTTTCATCATCATGAAACGAGTGCATGAACATGTTTCATCATAAATAAATAAAAAGCCAATAAACCATAGATTAATGAAACCGTCTCATATGAACATTAATTGCATAGAGAATAAAATATATTATGCACCCATGCACCCGTTTCATTATGATGAAACCTTTTCATTATGCATTTAATATAATATGCAACCGTTTCTTCGTAATGAAACCTTTTCATATGAACATTAATATATTATGCTATGGTAATATGAAACATTTTCGTTTTAAAACCTTTTCATATGAAACAAGTTCATAACCGGTAATTTTTGATACAATGAACCTCAAATCATTCATTCATTACATAACAAGATAAAATCTTCATGAATGTTTACAGCTTCATTGAATAAAAAAAACAAATCAATTTTTAATATTATAAAATCTTTAAATCATTCCATTTATATAATTTCCATTATTAAATTTCCTTATTTAATATTCCTTAATAACTTCTTTATTTATGAAAAAAATAATGAAAATGACCAAAATGACTTTATTGATTAAATTTAATTAAAAAAGAATGAAATTTTTCTATTGGTCGATTTTGGTTTACACGGTTTTTTAGAATGACATGGTTTTCATTTGAACCTGCCCCTATATATATATATATATATATATATATAGGGGCCTATTCAAGGGAGAACTGAGTTGTTTGTGGTAACTGTGAGAACCAATATTAACCACAAATCAATTAATAAATTAGAAAATTTATAAATTTGGTAATTTTAAATTAAAATCTTAATGCAAGAATATTTTTGGTATTTTAAAACTCTCCTCTCTGTTCTCTTCTCTCTCCGTCCTCCGGCTTCCGACCACCGTCCTCCGGTGATACCACTGTGATACCTAAAAATATTGACTCTGTTAAA
>NC_037530.1:36747627-36789585 GCF_001531365.2 Cynara cardunculus var. scolymus
GGGGGGGGGGAGGGGGTGACACATGCTTCCACATTCCTACTTTTATCTACTGGGATTAAAATATCATTAATTTTAGAAAAATCCACTCTCTTTTTACTAGTAATGTAAGTTATCAGGTAAGAACTTACACGGTAAGCGTTACCATGGTTTTTTACACTTAGGGGCCGTTTACCAAACACTAATTCAGGTAAGCGAACACTAATTCAGGTAAGCGAACACCAATCCACATTATCTTATCGGATGAATATGGTACGAACCAAGAATCTTACCCGGTAAGAACAAGACAATGACCAAGAGTTTTACCCGGTAAATGAGGACGACGACGCTTACCGGGTAAATTGGTGCATACGATATCGTTTTGGTGGACTAAAATCTTACACGATAAGTAAATGATAGTGTTAAATTTTATCGGTAAACGCTTACCGGATAAGTGTTTGGTAAACGGCTCCTTACTCAAATACATTTACACACAAGTGATCCAAGCGATTTTCGTAAGCCAAAAATGTCTTCCTATGTTTATTTTAGTGCTTCGGCTAAACCACATTTGAGAACTTTCAAAATTTTGATGTTAACCGAAAATTAACGCTACTGTTAATTATAAATCAGACCAATTTCCTAGGTTCTTGACGAACTTACCAAGTGCCTAGACCCTAGTAAGTGTTGTCCTATTTTGGTAAACAATCTGACTGCTGACTGAGTCAGCGTTGCTAACCGGTCAGAGCCTAGCAAACAGCCTCTAAAGCTTTAGACGCTACGCTGCTAGTATCAACCATTGGCTATAAACGTTAGTATTAGACAACAATCTGAAAAGCTTTCTAAATGATAACCCAATCTGGTTATAAAAACAAACCTGTTTGAAATCGATATGAAATACAACGCTTTTATATCTCAAACTCATACCTACATCATGCATGAACGATAGTGGTGTGCAGAAAATCAGTCGATCCAATTGGAACCGACTAATCCAATTAAAATCGACCGATCATAATTGGATATCCAATTGTAATCAGATCGGATCGAATTGAAAATTTCAACACCCAATTTGGATCGATTGGTTATCGGATGACAGTTTAGAACCGACCAAAACTGAACCGATCAATATCCAATTACCCATCCAATTAATCATCTGATGACCATCCAGTTGTCCATCCAACCATTATCCAATTAATTTATTTTCAAATTGCTTAAATCGGAATTTATTTTATGTGAGACTTTGAATTTTTAATTTCTCTTGTGCTGGTTTTAACACATATTAAAAGTGATTAATTAATGTCTAACATTATTAGAGAATTGGATTAAATTAACACATTGGATGGATCTAATCTCATTGGATATCCAATAGATGAAACCGAACCAACCCAATCATCCATTGAATTGGATTGGTTATCTAATATTAATTGGATCAGATCGGTTGACAAAATCCAACATCAAAAGAATGATTGGAACAGTTCGATTCCCTCATATTCAATAGATGTCAATCAATGAACAGACCTAATAAACAGTGTTTGTGGAGTTATGAAATGTAAGTGGTAGTTGTTTAATAATTTTGGTTGCCACCGTCATCGTTGTTCTCGTCACTATTCGTTTGTACCTCATATAATTGGGCGCAAAACATGTGCAAACTCACGGCCCCTTTATTCTTCTCCTAAAAGTTGGATTTTAAATTATTTATATAATATAAAGTTAAATATTTATTTATTAACAACCATCATTATATTATTATGTTTATTTTTCCATTAAAGTTGTTTGAATTCAAATCTATCATTGCTTTCATTATTGATATTTTATTTAACGAACCCAAATTCAATAATATTATACTTATTTTCAAAAAAAATTATTTACATATTATTAATTACATAAATAATTTATTTTTCTTTTTTACTAACTTGGACATATCGACTAATTCCAGGACGACCACCCATTTTGTGGGTAGCCTGGAGTCATTACATTTGAACATCCGTAGCCACAAGAGAATTTTTATTTATCATTGGATTTGAACCCGAAACCTTCAGATACTTTTGATATTTTGAATCTCAAGTTTAAAGTTTAAACCAATCATTTTTTTTTGCTTTTATCTATATCTATACTATATTATAAAGCATTTGACAAAAACTATTAAAAATCATTTTTTATATAAGAAGTATTGTTTATTAATGTATATTACTTAAAATTTTCAGATTACAAGTAAATTTAAGTAAGTACAACTTATTAAAGCTCCATTTTTGAATTCGTATAACTAACTGTAGATAAACATAATTAAATACAGAATAAACATCTTATTTTAAATATAAAAAATGTAAATATAATTAAAATAATCATTGAATTCTAAGAGAATTATTATCTTTATGAAAATTATATTCTTAAGCCATAATAAATTAGTTTGCTATTTGATCTAAATTAATTTATTATAAGAACTTGAATAAAAGAAATTGTAAAAAAAAAAAAAAACGATAAATATTAAATATTTAATTTGATATCAATATTGATATATTTTTTCAAAATTTTATGATATCTTCAAGTTTATTTTTATTCAAAAATAAAAACATTATCTTTTTCAAAACCACATAAAATGTATTACATCAACGGAGAACAAAAAGTAAAACAAAAAAATTAAAATGAAGATGGATCTCGTTACATTACACGAATAATGCTCTAATTAAATTATAACATATTCTCTTAGGGGTCGTTTACCAAATACCTACTCGGTAAGTGCTTACCAATAAAAATTAACACCATTATATACTTACCGGGTAAGATTTTAGTCCAGCAAAACGCCATCGCATACAACAATTTACCCGGTAAGTGCTTACCATGGTAAGAGTCGTCGTCCCCACTTATCGGGTAAGACCTTTTGGTCCTTGTCGGGTAAGATTATTGGTCTTTACCATATCCATCCGATGAAGTAATGTAAATTGATAAGCGCTTACCCGAATAAACGTTTGATAAACAGCCCTTTAGTCACATTAATTAAAAACAATGTTTTGTTTAATATGAAACTTTTGAGAAAACGTAGTTATCTGAAATGGAAACAAAATAGGTTTGATTTCAATATAATTAGTTATATTTTATTCAATAAAAGATACCACTGTGCTTGTTCCCATGAATTAAAAAACCATTAGAACATTTAAATATATGAAAATAATAGTATTATTAGTGGGGGACTTAAAAGAGTCTTGATCGGATTTTTGTGCACCTCTCAACTTATTTTCATAACTATAATTTTTTTGGTATACCAGATGTATCCGTTAAATTTTAGAAGGGTGTTTTCGGAATGTTAAAAATACAAGACCCATAAAACTAAAAACTGAAAAAGTCTCTAAAAAACAACCAATAAAACCGGGAAAAAAAATTCATTGACAATCAACCGGATTTTTTGAAAAATCCATCGAAATGTGGAATTTAGCTAAAAATACATCAAAATGATTTTGTGGATTTTTGATCCACCTAAAACCTGCATCCGCTCTATAAAGATCTTAGATCAACCATCGGTGTATATATATGTATATATATACACACACACACACACACACATACATGAATCGTGTGAGAATAAAAGTTAAAGTGAGAAATATAAAAAGGGATTTGGACACTTCATCACTTTTAATCCCAACATAGCTCATAAATTGTGTTTTATAAAGGAATTGATCTAGTGCTTCTCTTTATTTATGACTGATCCACCGGTGGAAATCTCTTCTCACTCTTTTCACCATAACCTTCATCATCAACACACACACACACACACACACACACACACATATATATATATATATATATATATATAATACCTTCATTTTACGGGGACCTTGTGATGTACAGACGACGTGTTCTACGACTTAGCCCACGCCAAATGTTGTATGCGTCTATGATTAAGCATCACGTGTGATGGTCTTGATGGATTATAGTATCATATCAACAACACTCTTATCACATGTGATAATACATGTGAGAGAGCTTAGTGGTGTAAAGGCGACTTGGGTCGCAACGAAAATCGTCCGCATCTCTGATTTAGTATCACATGTGTATCATATATGATGGATTTAGTATCACATGTGTATCATATATGATGGACTCTAATTATCTATAGTAAAAAAATGTTTATTGTTTGAACCATTTCTCTCTCTCACACACACATATATATATATATATATATATATTTGTTTGTTTTATTACAGAAAAGGAGAGATGCATGCGTATTCTGTCAAGTCAGCATCCCTATTCCCTACTGTACTTGTATATATATACGTTGAGGGAGCTTGTAGCTTCATATATAAATATATATATATATATATATATATATATATATATATCGTACATTATATCAAGCTTACAGATATAGTAAACATTCTTACCCTAATTATCCACATTTATTCCATCCTTTTCCTTCCCCCGTATATATATATATATATATGATGTCGATTGATCAGGAGTTTCTCCGCCACCTAAATCCGCCGCAGGTGGTGGTGATCAGAGAGTACAAGGAAGAGACTGACAAGGCAGCAGTGGAGGCCTTGGAGAGCCGATGTGATTTCCGGCAGCGGCGGAAGCCTTCCCTGGTCACCAATCTGTTGGGCGACCCTCTTTGCCGCGTCCGCCATTTTCCCTTACATGTTATGCTGGTACACGCATGACTTACGCTTAAAATTTCTCATGTTTCATCGATCAGTTGCATGTGGCTGCCGGAGTAATTTAACGGCGGAACATGATGACGATTATGAAATGATTTAAAATGGTGCAGGTTGCTGAGCATGGAGAGGAGGGTGAAATAGTGGGAGGAATAAGGGGTTGTATCAAGACAGTAAGCAGAGGGGAGAAGCATCCAGTTTACATAAAGCTGGGTTATGTTCTTGGACTCAGGGTTTCACCCACCCACAGGTCTCTCCATTCACTCCATTTTCCAAATTAATTAGCTGAATATATATATATATATATATATATATATATAAATATATATGTGTATATATATGTATATACTTATTTATGAGATCATTGTCAACTACATGTATGGGTTTAGTAAATAATCATAGTGTGAATTATCATTTCTAGGTTTAATGTTTGAAACATAAAACACTCTTGGCTTAGATCAATGACTATTAACGGTGTGAATTACCATGTTTGAGTTTAATGTTTGGAACATAAAACACATTGGTTTGGATTCAGTAAGCAATCACATTGTAAATCACAATGTATGGGTTAACATGTGTGCTTGTAAATGGATCTCACAGTTCTCATAAATACGTTGTTCTCTCATGAATAGCCCCTATATATATATATATATATATATGGTTTTTCGAGTCTTTTACAAGAAAGGTAAGCTAAATTATGGTAAAATTTCGAAGGATTTTTTGAGTTATGTTTCTCTACTAGAACGGACTTTTTTAGGAGAAAATTGATCCATGTCTAAGTTGATGTGGGTTTCTAACACGCCTCCTTCAATAAAGGCTAGACGGGTGAAGGGTTAGACGAGTATAGATTGCCAAATAGTGTCGAGTCACCACAACGTAGATCTTGGTTCTAATACCATGTGAAAACGTGGGAAATCACCATATTTACTCTCGTAAAGAATCCTTGAAGACAGAAAAGACGTTACAATATATTTGGAAGAGAAATTTGGGATTCTTTCACTTTTGATGTTTTTTATAGTTTTATTGTTGATAAAAGAGACATTTTATTTCGTTGGTGGAGGATGGATCCTTTTGATGTTATTCTTCTTTTATCGACGGATGGTGGTTCTTTAACGTGTTGTTGTTTAACCTAAACAAATAGTTTCTGTTGGTTTTCTTTAGCAGAAAACTAATTTTTAAGATTTTGAAGAAAAAGGAAAAAGATTTCACCAAAATTCAAGTGGACATTTCATCTTCTCTGTGTTTGAATCCAGGCCTTGTCAACATCTTTGTGACCATCGAGG
Organism: Cynara cardunculus var. scolymus; assembly: GCF_001531365.2. Classification (NCBI taxonomy): domain Eukaryota; kingdom Viridiplantae; phylum Streptophyta; class Magnoliopsida; order Asterales; family Asteraceae; genus Cynara; species Cynara cardunculus. The sequence continues at coordinate 36,753,533 of NC_037530.1, forward strand.
TTCACCTAAGATAACTCCTGGTCATTAGTGACCGTCCGAAATTAGTCGGCGTGTCCAAGATATTACTGATTGCAAAAAGAAATTGTATAATTATTATAATATAATGTTTGATATAAAAGTTTTGTGATTATTTTATTGGTTGATTGATAATGACATTGAATCATAGCATCAAATTGGAAAGGTTTTTAATGGATTATACTCCATAAAATATCACCCACTTTTTTAGTTAACAAGTACAAATAGGAAAGATTAGATTAGATTAGATTCCAATATAAACAAATGATCACAATAATTGATCTTATTTTTCATTATATATATATATATATATATATATATATATATATATATACACACACACATTTATCTCAATCTATAATTCGATATTTTAATTTTGCATGTAGGCGACTAGGTATCGGCACGAAACTCGTTCAACGTTTAGAAGAATGGTGCATGAAAAATGGCACCGAATATGCTTACATGGCGACTGACTCACAGAATGAAGCTTCATTAAACTTGTTCACGCTGAAATGCGACTACATCAGGTTTCGTAGCCCCATAATTTTGGTGCAACCTGTTCACGCCCACAACAAGCCGTTGATCTCGGGTGTGGTGATTAAACGTCTTGACCCACAACTGGCTGGCTCGGTTTATCGAAAAGTGTTGGCAAACTCGGAATTTTTTCCCAAGGATATTGATGTAATTTTGAATAACAAGCTTAATTTGGGAACTTTCATGGCCATACCCAAGGGGTATCTTGATAACTGGGATCCTAAAATGACCATATTACCCCCTAGCTTTGCTATATTAAGCATATGGAACACGAAGGAGGTGTTTCAAGTTCAAGTGAAGGGGGTGTCACCACTAACGTATGCAGAGTGCGCAGGAAGCAGGGTGCTGGACACGTTGATGCCGTGTTTAAGGTTGCCTTCGGTTCCGAATTTCTTCGAGCAGTTTGGGGTTTATTTCTTGTACGGACTCCACATGAGAGGCTATGGAGCTTCACGGCTCATGAAGTCGTTATGTGGATTTGCACATAACATGGCTAGGGACGACAACATATGTAGGGCCGTTGTGGCAGAAGTGGGCCACAACGACCCAATGAGAGAGGTGGTCCCACATTGGAGGAAATTTTCATGGGCTGAAGACATATGGTGCATCAAGAAGCTTGGACCCGCGAAGGAGGATATCAACAAGAATTGTGGACCACACGATTGGATAAAATCTAGATCGTCCCCTCCGGTGATCTTCGTTGACCCTCGTGATTTTTGACTTCCAATTACGTTGACTTCGACTTGAAATTTCATTGACTTTTGTGAATATTTTATAAACATTTCAAGTAAAGTAATCTAACGGTCCCGATGTGATAGATGCTACAATCAATCACCACGTGTTCGAATAAACATGATTCAATTCCATTTCAGTTCTTTCAAATTCGTACTTCTTTACACATTCCAGAAATATTGCCGAACCAATCGCCCCCGTATGATTCAGCTACCCCAAGGGGCATCGTATGTGCTAGTTTGAAGTCATTCCGGTTGCTATCCATTCTCTGAATCATTTACCACGAACCCATTTCTTCATACGTCGCCCACGCCCACCTCGGTCACCATATTTTGCATTTCTCATTCCCGGTTTCTTTATTTTCCTCCGTTCGTCGTCTTGTGACGAATCCTTCAATAGCTTCTTCAGTTTCGGATCGTCGGTAATTCCGATAGATATCATGTCAGCATATAATTCCCTGGCCTTGCCTGTTAACCCATGCCTCACTAACCCTTCTACCATTATCATAAAATGTGCAGAATCAGGTGAAACTTCAAACTCTTTCATTTTCACCCAAATCTTCAATGCATTTTCAACCTCATCTAATTGGAAAAACTTACCAACAAGTATAAGAAAAGTATCCTTATTTGGACCGTTCCCCGATTTCGCCATGCGGTCGAGAAGTTCCAAACGTTCTTCGAAACTTACTCCCGTGCCTTCCAGAAACGCATGATATGTGTCGATAGCAGGGCTTACGTTTTCTTCCAACATTCTCGACAGTATACTTCTTGCATCCTCCAGTTTTCCTGATTCACATAGCGGACGTAATATAAGATTGTAAGTGCTAGAATCGGGCTTCAGATTCGCCTCCTTCATTTTGTGCAAGATTCTGAGAGCTTCGTTATAGCAATTCTCACGTGCAAGTACATAAACCAAGGAATTATAGACCTCTCTGTTGGGTTTCCATCCCTTCTTCTTCATTTCATCGTACAATCTGAGCGAGTCAAACAGATTGTTGACTTTCGAGAAGCAAGAAATCAAGTGGGTATACGAAGTTTCATCTGGGATCACTCGGCATTTGTCCATTTCTTTCCAAATTCTCTTGGCTTCAAATATGTCGACGAATATATTACACCAACCACCAAGAATGATGTTGAAGCCCTCGGTTTCAAGTGGAAAGAGCTTTGTGTTTAGAAACATGAACTCTTCGGCCTCTTCAACATTTCCATGCTTACAGAGGGTATACAAGAGTGTGTAGAATGCCTTCTGATCCGGACTCAATTTGAACTTTTCCATTATTTGAAATGTACGAATTGCTTCGGCTGGTTCGTTTGCAGCTGCATATCTATTGGAACACCAATGAAAAAGAATAAGGAACCGGTTAACCACACATACACATTAATATCGTAGATTGCAGTCCAAAGAGTCAAAATTGTAGAAAAATCTTGTCAAAGCTCAAAAGAAGTAACAGGATGTAAAACGTGAAAATATTGAAACCCTCGTTAGATTACTGTCAAAAAGAGTCATCGAGGAGAAAAGAAAGGCTCCAGTGAGGCTAGACGGACACAAATTGTCCCAAAGTGTTGAGAGAAGGCTTAGACAGGTACAGACTGACCCAGGTTTCGAGTTCATAGAGTGGTAGATCTTGACTCTGATAACATGTAAGAATATATAGAAACCTTATGAGGTTACCCTCCACAAAACCCCTGAGTAGAGAAAGGGGGTTCTAATATATATCCAAAAGAAATGGTTCAAATTTAGCCGATCTAACGTGGGAGTCCTGACATAATAAACTGTCATGGATAGAAGGAACAATATGAAGTAGCAAAAGAGATAAAATGCCATAATCTTTACCAGTTTCTATGGGACCTCTTAGGGGCTGTTCGGTTTGTTTTTTTATTAAGCTCGAGTGGGTTAATCTGTCTGCACAGATTTTGTTGTCCGTATGATTTATGCTAAATTGTTGTTCGGTTGTAGAGCTGAATCAATAGACTGAATGACGGAAATGACTATTTTAACCCTCTATAATGGCAAAATTCCTACTTATTTCAGCTTTATATTCTTGGCAAAAGACATATTGACTGAGAAAAAAGGGGAAGTAATGTAATTTGGTTCGTACCTGTCAATCAGAATGAACATTGGGCGCTGAGTATCCATAGAAGATTGATATAAGTCTCGAATCAAACACCAAGCATTGTTGAATTTTTTATGGTTCCCCAATACCCATATGATCAAGCTCCAAGCTTTTTCATCATCGCATCTCCATTTCTGACCCCATTTAAACACGAAAAATGCCAGCTTCCATTCATCTCGTAAGGCCCAAATCACTGAAACAATCAAATCTTCACTTGGCTTGATGCCAGACCCATCAAGAAAATCCTTCGACTCTACCCCTTCAGAATCGAAATTACTGCGTAATAATTTGACTAATTCAATCACACCCAACTTTTTACTTTCATCGATGCACTCTGTTAACTGGGTGAAGTTTATGGTTTCGTAGTGGTTATGAACATGGGGTGGCTGGAGGGTAGAAAAATAGCTGTAATCCAGTCTTGGGGATCGAATGCCAAGTGTTTGACGAAATGCCTGACTGAAAGTATATGTTGAATGCGAATATGAAGAACCATGTTGGGCAGCTATTGATCTTAGAATAAAGGGTAAAAAGCGATAAGAATGTGTAGGTTGGTTAACTGTGCGAGCAAGATAGGCAGAAAACATCAATTATTTTACCTTGATTCCAAGATTTTAGCGATCGCTTATTTTAAACTCACAGTCTGGAACTGTATGTTGGTGCAAATCGAGTAACGAAAGTAGGAAACCACCACTCTCGTTATAACTGTTTCAAACTAAATGCCCAAATGGGCTTGTAGCCCAATACGTGAAAACTTAAATTTTTTTTTTTTTTTCCTAAAATAACAAACTACTTTTATAAATTTCTTTATTATAGGATTGTATTTTCAGTTTTTCTTATTTTTTGTAATGTATTTTCAAAATGTTTTTTATTAGGACATCGAATTTTCAATAATTTATCCGTTATAGTATTGGATAACCTTTTAAATTAAATTTATTCGTTATATCAGGTTTCTTTGTCACCTCATCATCCACGTAGACTGTCCACTTGTACGATATTGCTGACATGACATTTTTTATTATAACATTGTACTTTCAAAATTAATTTATTATAAATTTATAATATCACTAATTTCTATTACAGCATTGTACTTTAAATTTTAATATTTTTTATCATTTTAAAGATTGTAAATTTAATCAAATATGTTTACTAAAAATTATAATATCAGAAATTAAACTTGTTTACAAAATATCACTATTTCACGAATAAAAATATTCATAAAAACTCATTCGTTCATGGTTCGAATGGCTTGACTATCGCAGATTTCATGAAATAATAGGTCTAATTTAGGCCGAGCGCTTTCCGCGTCCGAAACAGTGGTTTATGGTAATCCAACGCCTAGTGATTTACTATTTATGGATAGTGTGGTTTTTAACCGTAGCCTTCTTGCCTTAACCTAAGAATATGATTACGGGAGTTCAAAAGGGTAAAATCTAAAGTTAAACTAACCAACATTGTCTATCATTTACAAAGATCTTGTTATAATTAACACGATTAACTTGAAATTGGTTAACGCCAGCCAGTGGAATCGTTATCAATGGCATTTACTTCAATGTTTTCCTTTTGAAGTATATTGTATTTATATACAACAAATATAATAAATAGACTCACACACCCTCCTCATCTTTGATGATGATCAAAGGTTGATCCCAGATACCGCTGGACTAAAAGTCGTCTTTTACCTGTGATTCTAAAATATAGTGACCAAACACCTATTTTTCATGTAATTAACGCTATTATACTCTTGTAGAATCGACCATCTATTCTAAAACGGCATGACTCTTCTACGCTTGAAAAACCACAAAAAGGAACAGAATATGATGGCTCCGATAACCCCTGTGATCAACAACACCCAATTAAAAGCCGAGGGACTGTCGAACAATGTTATCGGGAAATTCATGCCAAATATCCCGGCTACGACTCCACACATCGCAACCACAAATGTAGCAGTCGTTAGTAACAACTCAAACTGTATAAGTTGGTTCCGCACATTGTCCTGCAACCAAATTAAACCAACCAACATTTGTCTATCATTTACAAAAATCTCTAATCGAACCTACACACACTCGTTAACCCTGCTGCTTTTGGTATCATATTCTAAATAAATTTTATGCGGGTTTAACCCTAGTACTAGATTCAATTGACTTCAACGACGGTCACGGTTCAATATGTCCTCCAAAATGTTATGTAACCCTTTATTGAAAGGGTAAAATGCAACAAAATGCAATCAAGTTTGTCTAACGGGCTGTTTACCAAGTGCTTACCGGGTGTCATTTACGTTACCAGGTGAGCATGGCAAGAATCGAGAACTTTACATGCTAGGTGAGGGAGAAGACTCTTTAAACAGTATGCTTACCAACAATCCATTTTTTGATAGGGAGGGGGGAGACCCCTCTAGATCAAGATAAAATACTAAAACGCTAAAACAGCAACAATGAAGCGTTCGAGTAGGAGGAAACCTCAACTACCAGAATCCAAGGCACCCCGAGGGGAAAGAAAGAGGGAGACAAAGAAGAAGAAAGACGAGAAAAAAGGGAAAAGGAGAGAAAGAAGAAAGGGAGAAGAAGAGAAGAGGGAAGAGAAAGAGGGAAAGAGAAGCAGAGAGAGAGGAAGAAGAGAAAGAAAAAAGAGAAAGAAGCCGATCACAAGGGAAGGGCCCAACAAAGCCAAGACCGGAAAGCAACGGGGAAAAAGATGGTGGTGACTTGCAGGTAAGCACTTACCCGGAAAGTGTTTGGTAACCGACCCTCCAGTTTCTACTTAGTGAAACAAATAATCTTTTTCCATGATCAATGTAACAAAGTTTTCAAATTTCCAATTTAATGCAACAAAATTTCAAAAAATCCTACTTAATGTGACATTTTATTATGTGGATGCCAAGTTTATCGTCCACTTCGCCATACACCACCTTAATCAGGGTATCCACGTCATAAAATTTTGCAAGATCAGCAGGTTACACGTCAAAATGGACGCAAAATAATTTTTTTAAGCTTTGTTACATTGATTAAGAAAAAAAATCCATTACACTAAACAGGAACTAAACTAAACATGTTGCATTTCTGATGCATTTTGTCCTCAATGAAATATCCTAAAGTTGGTGTGATCTTTCCCTTTTTGGGGAAAGTATAAGGAAAGTATCTACGACATAAAGGACGAGACTATTACCTTAAAAAGGCCCCAAAATTAGCACTTATCACCCTAAAGCCGTTTTTATAGTCTTTTAAACTGGGTTTGATTTCTTTCTTAAGTGTAAATGTTCACTTCATCAATACTGGTATAGAGTAGTAATATGTACAGAGAAAAAATGAAAACTTACCAGTTGAATATTAATCAAATCTTCGGTGTCATCAATGTATTCCTTCAGCTGGTATATGACAAGAAAAAGGCATCAATAAAATCGTCAAGGGTGCATTTGGTACGCGGACCAGACTTAACAGCACTGGAAGGATGAGAGTGAGTAGATGGGTGAAAAAATTACAGAACGTTTTAGGGTTCTAATTTGACATGGGTAGTTTAGTAATTTAACAATCTCGTCTCATCTACCAAACTTTTGTTCCACCTATTTTGGAGGGACGGGAAAAATGCATTTGTCTCACTCAGGTCCTGTCTGAGTCCAATGTTGCACCAAACTTGGGGGGCAAGTTTTTTAAACTGTCTTGTCCTGTTCCACATACCAAACGCACCCTAATTGAACCAAAAAGTGGTATATAGAGACCAGATAGAATTGAACATTTTTGGGGTAAACTAATACCGAAGTCAGCTTATTAAGAGTGCTGTCGATGACAACAAAATAAGCCTCCAGCAGCATCTCCATCTCCTCGATGTTCTGCTTGGCACTTTCGGAACTCCTCATACTATCATGCCTACTCCTCGCCATGCTTAAAGTTTTTTCAAGCTTCCAACCATCTGGAAGTGAAGAAACTGGAGATACTGGAGCAGAAACAGATTGTACACCATCAGTTGACCTGTATCCCATCATAGATTGTTCACCTGACGAAAATGACTCCATCCTCCTTTTCTTCTCAGTTAGGTACATTTCAGCCATATCTCCATCATCGTCCATTAGCTGCTCGATTTCATCTCTTACCTGTATACAAGTAATTGTCATAATCATGACAAAAGAGAGGTCGAGGGTCCTTGAATTTGAGGGAAAAAATTAATGGAAGACGGACTAAAGAACCTTCTGGACTCTCCGAGTCACTGCAACAAGTCTGCTTTTCAGTCTACGAACCCGTTCCAAGTTTATAGTACTGATTGTTGATGTAAGTTCATCTAGCAATGGATAAGCTTCAATTTCTAATTCCGCTGCCTGATGAATTTGTAAGAAGACTATTAACGAACAAATTAGCGAAGGAATAATACAAGAGAGTACAAATCCAGCAATAGAATACAATATAATACATCATATTTCAGGAATCAACAAGGTTCAATATAAAGCTACTAAATATAATCAGCTGTCCAATATAAACTACTTCCTCTGTCCCATGAGAACTGCAATTTTGATTATATTATTGCACATTCACATAAAAGCAAATCTTGTGGATACAATCACTTTTTGTGAAATTCACCGGAGGATTGGAGGAAAATACATAATTTCAGTTGGAACTTTTATGTTCCAAAAACGGAAACAGTGGGCATCCCTTAGAACGGGAATTTCTGCTAATCACGTTGCATGGAGGGAATACCGATTAATCAACCTAAAAATATGTCACCAATCAGTAGCTAACCATTTGCGCCAAAGATCGCCCAAACAACCTTCGAAATAATATTCCTAGAGTTAATACGCTACTTCTTAGACCAAAGGAAAAAACTAGTTGCAAAATACAAACATCTATATTCCATACACCAGCCAAATTTGCACACTACATAATGTAAATCATTTCAAAAAAAAAAATTATTTTCAGTAACAGAAAACAAATTCCTGCCTTAAGAACGGTATATCCGAGGGGTGATTAAGAACCCAAAAGACACCTTCAGACAAAGTAATCATCATACTGGCCAAGAATGATAATCATTTCCAAGCACCAACCACTTCCTCGACTAAGACCATAAACTTATTTGCATTTTTGGCAAATACGTTAAAATCTTACCAAAAAACACCTCAATGCCTATTCATACATTAATTTTCCTACACTCCTGAAGATAAACTCTTCCTACATAACACATAAAGATTTCAAGCTTAGATAAACTCTATCCTACTCTATTTGGCGTGTGTTTGACAAATCATAGTAACGTTACAGATTAAGATAAGAGTAGAGGCAATAAGATGCAGTGAGGAAAGGGGAAAAGTGGTGAATGTTCAGGGGCTAATAATTAAACAAAATGTGTGCTTTGATTGTTTAAGTCATATAAAGAGATAAAGCTGCCTCTTCTACTCCTCTAGCTTCACCATATTTATATCAATTCTCTTCTGTCTTTCTTTCTCCAATCGAAAAGTTTAACTGGAAAATTTCAAACTACATTAAATGTAAAGCTTTTAAGTTTAATATTCAACACACTCCATCTTCAGTTCAACTATTAATCAGATAAAAAGCAAAAAAGAAGGAAGATTTGTTGCAGTATGCAACATACAAGGTCGAAAAGGTTTTGCATATTCTAGAATTGAATAGGTAAGTTCTTGATCGGATTGTTGGGTAACTATTACTTCGATACCTCCAACTTGACCCGATAGAACTTTTAATGAAATGCAAAAAGTTTTTCCCCTTGCATGTACTATATACGAATAAGTAGAATCAATCATGCTCACAAGGATCTAATTCTTACTATTCTTTTCATGGATCCTGAAAGCCTAATAATTACCAATTGTGGAAATTAGAAACCAGTAATAGATCAAACCTGTGTATCCAGAAATGTACAAGCAGCTTCAAGAGCAACTTCTAACGCCTTGAATTCAAAGGGCAAATAATCAGCTGATGAATTTCCAGATATATCCCCAAAATTCCTACTTCCTCTACTTCTGTTCGAGTAGGAGCCTTGTGACTGCCAAACCTCACCAGCTCCTTGAGCTTTCAATCGCCGTTGAAGTTCCACCACATACTGCAATACATAGCTATCAATAGAATTTAGAAGTAACACTTCATCAGCAGTTATGATGCAACGGATCTGCTCCAAGTTTACAACGATGGCCTTCTCTCTGCCCAGAATTGTTGAGGGATAAACAAATAAAGGATCAAGTAAGCGAAGATCACGGGCAGGAAGATCACAACGTCGCATTACAGTGAACTTATCAGCCTCAATATTTTGTGAATCTCCAGTTGCAGCATCAACACGAATCCATGACCGAAGACCTTGACCGCGCTTTTTCAGGCCTAGAACATCAACAAATCCTTGAAAAGGCTGCCTCGAAGATGCAGATGGTCCATAAGACGCATCTCCAAGGTCCACTGCTGATGCCGAATTTGGCAGTAGGCGCTCTCTTAGGTCTCCCATCTGAAACTAACAGCAGAAACATGTATGGTAAGCATAAAAGAAAATATTCAATCCAAAACATAACAGTCAAACAATTAACTGTTAGTAGTTAAAATTAGTGCCACACGTCAGACCAGCGAACCAGGTAAGACGGGGGATCACTTGTTTGTATGTCAAGTGAACTGTAATTAACTAGTATTCATCCATTTCAACAAGGTAAGCTCTGAGGATGATTAATGATTAAGCCGTAATATATGGTAATTCTAAAGGCAAAAATAGATAAAGTGGTTTGTCCAATTAGCAAGTAGTTAACAAATCTTCTTCTTTAAGAATGTTATTGAATTCAATGTTAAGGCACTTGCGTATTTATCCACTTTGCCTATTCTTAACATGCGTGCTTTTCCTGTTCTGTTCATATCATTGAACATCCCAGCAGAAGTTTGTATATTTTTGTCCAGAGGCAGATACAACTTAAGATACTGAATCTGAATGAACCTTTTGAGCATAACACATATGGAAAACAACTCAAATCGAGAATCAAGATCAACTAATAAGAAAAGTACAGTGAATAATCGAATCTAAAGAACGGAATTGGATTGAAAAAGCAGTCACTCCCCTAATGCCCTCCCTCCTATGGATGAATTAGGGTTTCACTCCAGAAGAAAAAAAATCAATTGGCAACATAATCAAACGACCTGCAATTAAAAATTGAAAATCAGAGAATCGAATAATCAACTACAAACACACGAATTATAAAACACATATCACGAACAAAAACTTACTGGTGCAAGCGTTGTTAGTGTATCTTGGAGAGGAAGGCATAATCAACGAGAGATTGGGAACTAAAAAGAGATGCGATGCAGCTACCATGTACAAACTTCACGTAAACGCATAATTGAAGATGGAAGTACCAAATTTCGAGTACTGTTCTTGGAGTGAGAGAGACGATCCGTGACGTGGCGTCTTCCGAAATAATGGATAAATGTCTATGGAGCACATCACGTTTGTTAGTTTGTACTTCTGTGTTGTCTTTCTTGGCAATGTCTTGTACCTTGTGCATTGCCAGTTGTACTTTTGTATGGTGACCACTACCCGATATCAACTCTGACGATTGGAACCTAAGAGAGCTCAAACACAGTCCTATGGCTTAGCTGTCGCTTATTAAATGGTAACTGTAACACCCCGAAATTCTCTTTCTTTCCGTTTCGAGGTATTCTATTATTTTATCTTATTTATGAATATTTTATGTATATATATATATATATACTTATATATACATATATTATATATATGTATGTGCTAGTGTGGTTTTTCTTAAAGAATATAATAATTCGAAGGGGGGGGGTCTTACATGTGGTACATTGACCCATACCTTTCCATCCAATCTAAGATTGACACCACACTTAATTTAGGAGTCCTTACCTGCTGGTGGATTATGATGAGAAGAAAGCATGGTCWAGAACCTCCCTAACCCATCTGCAACTTCACACGAAAAAGCTTCCCTWCCCACTTTGCTTCTTCCACTGATTTTGAGCACCTGCACAGCTGCTGCTGCTTCTTCCTCATCGCCGGCGACTGCTGCCGCCCTCCTCCCTGCACAGCTGCTGCTTGCCGTCCCTCATCTCCATCGTCAACAGCCAGCAGCCAAGCCGAAGACAGCAGCTCAAACCGCTGCTGTGCTTCGTTCTTCGTTGTCGGAAGCTTTCGTGAGTTCATCTTTCTCCGGTTACGTTTTATTACTCCTCAAAACACCATAGGCTTGGATCCAATTTCTTAACATGATAAGATACCTTTAATATATATATTGTTATGAGGTTAATATTAGATAATACCTTTAATATATATATTGTTATGAGGTTAATATTAGATAATACCTTTAATTTATATATTGTTAAGAGGTTAATATTAGATGATACCTTGAATATATATATTGCCATGAGATTAGTATTAGANTTATATATTGTTAAGAGGTTAATATTAGATGATACCTTGAATATATATATTGCCATGAGATTAGTATTAGATGATACCTTGAATATATATATTGCTATGAGATTGATATTAGATGATACCTTTAATATATAATGTCATGATACTTATGTTAGTTGATGATGATTTATTTGTTGTCTAAGAAAATGTCAATTATGATGAGAAAGTTATGTGAAAAGCCTACTAATGGGTCGTATTAAGACGTGCATAACTYGAAGAAAAGTTAGTGTATGGGTCGTCGTATACGTGCCTTCTTATATCTAGAAATTGTAGGCGGTCTATGTAGAGAACTCTATTACCTTTGATTTATGTCCGGTGATTTGCTAATAATAGTAGTGGCGTACTTGTTATATTGGTAGACTCATCTTAAATCTCGAGGTTGGAATGTTATTATAAGTGCTCRTATGCTAAATATTAATTATTCAAATAATTATTTTGAGACGGGATGAAGCTTGGGATTCGAATATTGTTTTATTTTATTGTGTGTGAAGGATGGTGTGAACTGGGGGTAGGCATTGTGATTATTATGTAACCTCCATGTCATCMTTTCACTACCTCTCGGAAATAGGCATTGTGATTATTGTGTAATTTCCGAGATAAAGAGCTTACGATCACGAATGGCTAAATGACTGGATTTTGGTTGATGTCGATGGTTTTTGAACCTATAAGTGATGCTCTATAACGGTGATTTACGACTTACTTTGTGTTCGTCTTAATCAACTGTAAATCGGGTCTCCCCCGTTGTCCTCTGATGTTTAATATCCCTGTCAATATTTTAAACTAACTGCGACCTTTCAGTGCTTAAAATTGTAATATTTATATCTCCAGACTTCGCTATTTCTTGAGAATTTAATTGAACTCACTAGGCGTAAGCCTAACACTTCTTGATTATAACTTGTTTAGCAGGTTCTTTTAGTAGCGGGGCTAAAACGGGTTGAGAGGAGCATTGTTCATGAAGGGGCTCTTTTGTAGTAAAGCCTCGTTCTCTTGAGCGCTAAGCTGGTTAATACCGTATTTTTGGAGATTGATAGAAACACCCGTCTATAATCTAGTTGTAGAAAATCTAGATTAGTAGGTTGTTATCTATCGTCTCGAAAATCGTTTGTAAACGCCTTACTATTGCCTTTTGTAAAAAAAAAATTATATTTAAGAATTCAAGTTCCGGATTTTTGCTTGAGTTTATTTCTTTGGTTTTAGCATTTTATTATTGCTTCTTGTAAGTGATATGGGTGTTACAGTAACCAAGTAAGCATATACTGGGTTGCTTACCTAGTTACCTTATCGGATGACCATGCTAAAAATTGAAAATCTTAACTAGTAAGAAGCATGGCAAGTACTTAAAATCTTGTGGCAAAGATCAGGAATCTTATCCGCTTAATGCAAACTAGGTAAACAAAACGTTTACCAACAATCTTATTATGTCATTTTAATGGTCGAGAATCTTAAGTGAGGGTTATGAATCTTAGCAGGTAAAAGCTTACCCGATTAACGTTGATAATCAACCCCTAAATCTTTACATGTATTCTTGTTTTGGTGGAGGTGAGTTTCAACAAGGAGGGTTAACTTGTTGAGTAGTACTTGTTAACTGATGAATTGCAAGTGGCTTATTAGATACTGATTGAATAATTGATATAGTAGTTGTAACATATAACGGTGATGCAGTTGACGTATAACTTTTTTTATTCGTAGATCGATGGATAAAAGTCACTTATTCTGAAATCACACGTCTTATTTTTGTTTAAAACATATTAGACTTTTTATTTATTTTAAATTTATCTAACTCGTGTTCACATTCTCCCTTTAATTATGTATCATGTGATTGGTAGACACAAATAGAACGTTAAAAATTGGGACAGGAGATTTTTATCCTGGATTGATGTTTCCGCTTCCAAGAGTCCCAAAATGACTGCAACAATTGATTCTAGCATAGTAGTCGTCAGTATAAGGAACTCCAGTACAATGTTGATGTAGGGACTAGAGAGGATTCGAGAGTCCATGGACTCTATCATGGATCAATGGGAATTCGGACGGTTTACTCGGGGACGGACTCATAACTTTTTTTCAAATGTTGACACCATTTGACTATAAGAAACAAATATAGAGATATACGACGACACACAACAAATTTACGCTACGACGGAGGGAAGAAACGGTGGCACGTGCCACCACTCTGGGTTCGTCCATGCGGTCCCTTGCACGACTTCTCCCGCGACCTAGAAAAGTCCTGCACATATTGTTTTTATTTGGTTATTTGATTATTTTGTTTTCTAATTAAGTCAGGTTTTTTTGTTTATTTTTAGTTATTAATTATTTTGTTCATAATTAGATTCTGATTATTATTATTAATTTTTCAATTATATCTTGTTTGCTTTCTTAGTTGGTTTAGGATTAGTATTGAGTTTGAATTTAGATTTCATAGTTATCCTTAGTTACTTCAGTCTACAAATACAGTTTTTTTGTTTTCACTTAGGCCTTGTTTGTTTGTTTTTTTATAAAAAGACTTTTATTAGCTTCTTATGTCTGCTTCGTTAAGAGATAAGGTCATTTAGACTGTTTGTTTTTTCCAATTTTTCAGAGACATGTAAATCTTGTTGTCCTCTTATATGTAAGAGGTAAACCAATCTCTTATTTACTTCGTAGTGTTCTTCAAATCTATAACAACGACATTTCTCAACCGATTAATCTTAATCGATCATTTCTCTCAATCAATCCTTACCAAATCAATCCTCACGTCTCTCAATTGATTATTTTAATAGGATTTAAATGTGTTAAATATGTTAATGACATATTTTCGTTTAAATGAATGATAATTATATAATTTAGATGTAAATTTCGTAATGACGAATAAATATGTGAAATTTTATTTATAAATTCAACAATATAATTTTGTTAATGGATAAAATAGACAATTTAAACAAATTCAGATGTTTATCAGTTTACAAAACCAACACTCTTATTGATTTAAATTTCAGATGTCGGTACCACCTCTTATAAATCAGAAGTGAAATAAGACTTCAGACTTTAACACCTCTTAAAAAACAAACGTCGCCTCAATATTCAGTTTATTATCAATCAATAAAATTATCTTTAGAGTCTTATCTTAAGTTGTAAGAATTTTCTTTATTTTTCTAAGTTTTATGTTTGTAGGCTTATTATTCTTTACAGTTTAGAAGTTTGTCGACCCTTAAGCATTTTCCCACTGTGTCAAATACAACATTAAGTGGAGTATGTGATCGCTATACGATTTCTACTCAAGAGAGTAACGTCTTTGAACGATAATGAATTATTGGTGGTATTTTGTTCGTATTCTGTAAAAATGATATAACTAACTTTTAATCCAATCAATTTAACCCGCAAAACTAATAAGATAACTTAACTTTCAACCTTCAATTCAACCTGTAAAACTTAAGTTGGACTGAGATTTTTCAAATCATAAACATTGAATTTGGTTGTTCAAATGTCTTCAAATCAGACAACCCATCACATATTCACCCCTGGCGACCGCCTCCTTCAACGATCCAATAGGTTATATTTGTATAAATTTAACGATCAAAGTTAACATCCACAATGCATAAGTCTTATAATGACTTTTTATTTTTACCACCTCATATTTCCACTAACTTTATCCAACCGACACTTATCCGTTAAAAATCCTCTCCAATGCGACCAACCTTTTCAAAAGCTTTTTATATTTAATAATTAATGAAAAAGAATTTGGCAAAATGAAAATATATTCGAAAAAGGTAAAACCTCAATCCGTCATTGGAGGCCGAAGTCTTTGGTCAATTACCGTCTTAAAAGGGTTTTCTAAATAATAAAAGGGACTTGGGATCACGTGAGACCAACATATTTTCGTGAGACCCGTGAAACTATTTTTTTCTACGTGATACTTCATAGCAAAACGCTATGAATGTAATTTTCATAGTGTTTTTGCTATAAAGGTTCAACTTTTGTTTACCTTCACAGTGTTTTTCTGTGAAGTTTAAGTGTAAAATAATGGTCTTACGGGTTTAACGAAAACAAGTTGGTCTCATATAACTCAACCCTAATAAAAAAAATCATCCAATAAACTTGCATTAAAGATGCTCTAAATTTGCTAATAAATAAATCAATATTATTGTAAGAAATACAAAGTGGAGACTTTTGTTTTTAAAAATATAATTTTTATCAAGTATTTAAATTTTATAATTTTTATAAACAAAATAAAATCCATAACACGTATGATACGGACCAATTTAAAATGTCGGCCGAGTAAACCGTCTAAATGTTACAACCATAAAATTGTTTAAATAAGGGTATTTTTGTTTTTTTAATGAATTCAAGTTTTAAGATAATCATCTTCCTTAAATATCTCGCAGGATATCATAATTAAAGGATTCATTTTAGGGATTATTTCTTTCTCAAAAATCTCATCCAGTTGTCATAACTGATTTCATCACTCTATCTGTCAACCATATTCATTGTAACTGTTTTGATTTTCATATGAAACCAAACCAATAACTGTTTTTGTTACACTAGTTTTCATACCAGATATTGACTTTTTAATGTGGAACTCATTATTGAAAATAGAAACTGGAACCCAGCAAGTGGTTTGAAGATTTTTATAGACAGTGAAAATGAATAAGTTGCAGACATCGACGTTACAAAATAATACAGATAGAATATCCATATCATGAAGAAATTATAATATAAAAACACAAACGTCAACATTCATTGGTTTTAAAGTCCCTTTCAATCTGAAGCATCAACTATCGTCATCATCTTCTTGCGAATATTATATTTATGATCCGAATATAAAATAGACATTACAAAATCAAACCATCGTCATGTATTTGTTTTGTTTCAAAAATATCGTTGATATGTGTAAATAATCTTTCATCTTCTTTATTGTTGGTAAAAGAAAAAAAGTTATGGATTAAATTTAATTATTTGAGAACATGTAAAACAAACACATTGTAAAATAAATATATGTTATTAAGGTACCGTATGTTTTATAAGAGGCGTTGGAGTCTGAAGTCTTATTTTACTTCTGACTGATAAGAGGTGGTGTTGAAGTTTGAAATCTGAATCAATAAAATTGTTTGTTTTTGTAAATTGATATATGTCTGGATTTGTTTAAATTGCTTATTTTACCAATTAGAAAGCTATAGTATTGAATTTATAGATAGATTTATACAATTTTACATATTTATTCATCATCGTTATGAAATTTACATCTAAATTATATAATTAGCATTTATTTAAACGAAAATATGTCATTGACGGTATTTAACATATTTAAATACTATTAAAATATATCAATTGAGGGAGGTGAGGATCAATTTGCTAAGGACCGATTGAGTGAAAGGATTGATTAAAGTTAATCGATTAAGAAACATTGTTGTTGAAAGTCTGGAGAACAATAAGCAGCAAATAAGATGTTAATTTACCTCTTACTAGATAAGAAGACAATAAGACATAGCGACATCTGAAAATTTGGAAAAACAAACAGTCTGAATGACCTTAGCTCTAACAAGTCAAACATAAAAGGCTGATAAGAGGCTTTTTCCAAAAACAAACAAGACACTAATCCTTAAAGTTTTTATAGTTTCTCAGAGATCCTCTCTCATAATAACTACTAATGATATTGCTACTGATAATTTGTTAGATCAGATTGAATTCATCCAATATTTTGATGCAATTGTCAACCAATTAAATATATACTTTCCAATTTTCTTAAAAATCACTACATACAAATATTAGCTAAAAACAATATCATAAAATATAATTAATCATATTTGTTAATTTAATAATAATTGGATGATAGTTGAATGGTAACCGGATTAGATCGGTTTGATCAACAAATTTTGAAATTAAACAATTGTTTTTTATTTTGAAATAAATTAGATGGTTTTAATTGAAGTGGGTTAATGTAGCGAGCTATATAAATTTGGGCCCCAAGCAGAAGTAGAATTGAGCCGCAATAATTTAAGGACTACGTTAAAAAAACCAAGATTTTAACATGTTAATGGACGACACTGCTTATTTGTGTAATGTTGAAAAAGGTGGTATGAGACAACCAAACACGAAAAAGAAAAATCATCAAATCACGGATGTCCATTAAGGGCCATCCAATGGACGTCTGCAATTCCAAACGTTCATTCGGACGTTTGCTCGCGTCACGTAAGGGACATAAAGTTTTTGGTATTGGCGTAACCATGACGCTATAATATCCACAACAACGTCATACGATAAACTTAAAAAAAAACATTAAATTATAAAAAGGAACCTTAAAACTCCAAGTTTTATAATCAGTTGAGTTAACCTTTTTTTCGTAAGACCTATAAAATCACGTAAATAACAATAAACATTCACAGCAAAATTAAGGTAACATTCAGAGTGGTTTTTATGATAAAGATTCGATATTTTTCGTACCTCGATAATATTTTATCACATAGTTTCAATGTTATATTATGATGTCAGGAATCTCTAACTTAACCCAACCAACATATTTATGTGGATAATTTTTTTGAAGTATATAATATTTATATACAACAAACTTTGCATAACAAATAAACTCACACATCCTCCTCACATTTGATGAAGTTTGAACCCTGACCTGTTAAAATTGCAAAGACTACGATACCACTGAGCCAAAAATTAATTATATGACGAAGGAAAAAGATTTAAAATAATGAAGATTTATTTCCAACGGTAATTACACAGATTAACCATAATTTAGAATTATATACAAAGAGAGACGAATGTTAATACCATCATCTCTATAGACTCCCTTTTATATACAAACCAGGTACTTCAGTTCACATTTTTTATTCATCCTGGTACATCCATGGCGGATTCAGCTTAAAATCCATGAATCTTCTTCAATCAGATGTATGGATTAATGTGTGAAGTGTAATCTCGGATTCCAGCGCCTTCCCAACCCATCCATTCTTCCCACATATCCCACTCTGGATCATCCATACCTCTCATCGGTTCATCTATACCTGCATCTGATGGTCCGTACACGTCCATCTCCGATACACTCGTTTCATCTCTCAAATTATTCATCACCATCTGCAAATCATCCCAAAATTTCAGTTAGATTTTATTGAATCAATCGTTACCTTGTCAATTTTGAGATGGAATTGGTCCTAGTGCCGTGGAAAATTCTAGATTAATCTGGATGTGATCTATGGATACAATGGATTCTTGAACATGATTGAAAATAGAAGATCGAATTTCAATAGAGAGAGAAAGCGTACATCGTAAGCTTCGTTGATTTGATGAAACTGGACTCCGCAATTGCTTCCTCTGCAAACGTCTGGATGATACTGAGATTTGATCAAACACAAAAAAGTGTGATTAATTGAATCAAACAAATTAAACTGGATTTGAATAAAGGACGAGACGATTCCGTATCTAACAATCAGAATCTTTCATCAGCGAAAAGCTTACCTTCAAAGCTAGTTGTCTAAAAGCCTTTTTGACCTCAGATTCAGAAGCACCAGGACGAATACTCAAAGTCTTATACGGATCTGAAGCAACAGGACTAGTTGAAACACAACGAACCCTAAACCTCCGTTCACCGCCACCTCCGTTCACCGCCTTCTTCTTGTGCAAATTTCTCAATTGCCCCCACGACGACGACGACGATGAGACACAGCCATTGATGATTCCAGCCGCACTCGCCATAATCTCTTCTTCTTCACAAGATATTTCAAAAAACCAAACTAAAATTCCCAAAAACGAGATATGAACAACAGCCTCTGCAGATTGATGATTTATATATGTGAAATTGTGGATCAGAAGCAATAAAATAGCGATCAAAGAGGAAGATATTCGATTTGAATATCAATGAACGACTCCGTTATCCAAGAGCTGAATATATAACAACAGGGATTAAAAAAATCTTAGGTGAAATTGGTTGATTGTTTCAGTGGAAGAAAGGGTCAATAATGGGGAGGAAAGGGCATCCTTTGGATCCAAGATATAGGCCAAGATAGAGAGAGAAAGTAGTGTGTGTTTTTGGTGTTGTGTGTGAGAGAGAAAGTGAAATATGGAAGGTCCTTATCCATTTGTGTTTACAAAACGCTGACGTGCCTTTCACCGTTTTGTGGCTCGCATCACTTATCGCTTCCACTTTCCATCCTAGTCACATTACTCCTTTCGAGTTTGGAATCTTTTTAATATTTACACTTTTAGTCCTTATATTTATAACCTTTACACAAATTCCACTAACTTTGATAGATTTAAGATTTCACCACTTATTTTCATCTTATTTTTAAAATAAACTACATAACCGAACTCGTACACTCGTACTCATATTAAAAGACTTGAATCAATGAAAGTCAAATCCAATTCTGATATTTTAATTGATAGAATGCAAATATCTTTAACTGTAGTAAAACATGAGTTCAGATATTTAAACGTATTCAAGTTGATCAATGTCCCGAATAGGAAACAACTTGTGAGAATTTTGTATTATTTCTCTGAAGTTCCTACACCCCACACATAAAGATCTAACCGTTGCTTTTGGATAAGAATGTAGCATTGTAAGATAGACATGAACTTTGTCTTTCATAATATGACGATACTGAGATTTTTATGCTTTTCGATTACATCATTCTTCAATAAATTTTGTATATTTTGTGCAATGGTCCCGTTCATTTTGTTTCATAGCTACTAGATATATCAGTAAACATGGAAAAGTGTTACGACTCGTATTTAAATTGTTTTCTCAAAACTTTTATTATAATTGTTTTACAATTCGAATGATTAGGAATACACAGTTAAACATGCATTTTCGGGTAGTAACCGTCATGAAAACACTGCAATGAATATAAGCTCATATGATAATATTATCTGCTTTTGTATCTATCTTAGCAGTTATAAAATCTATTAACAACACATTAATTATTTGGCACTTTTGAAATCTCAAACATAAAGGGTATAAAGTAACAAAAGTTGAAAGAACGAGGGTCTTGACGCAAACATATTAAACTTGCATTCATGCAGCAGGACACGTGTAGCGATACCAACCAATGTCTTGATATAATTGGTCTAAATTTCTGCACATTTAGCTCTTTTTTGCCCTTTATTTGTGGATTTTTGGAATAAATTTAGGATATTTGAATGGATAATTTTTTGGTTACAATAAATATTGGATCGTAAATTTACATAAATGTAGGAGAACCTTAATTTAAGGAAACGATATTGCAGGAATATGGATAAGATGTGGTTTATTTACACCCCACGTGTCGTGCCGATCATCAAGTTACGAAGCACTAGAAAGAGGGAATCTGACAAGAATGATCGTTTTGAAATTTATGTTTTTAGCTCTTAAATTTGTAACTTTAAAAAGCTAACCATGGATTACACCCTTAATACCAATCGGTGCGTAAGGAGACCAATATGCCAAAAAATATATATATATATATATATATATATATATCTTTGATGTGATAACCCCATGACCAATGAGACTTGTCTTTGACTTAGCTAACACGTTAAGTATTCTGTCTGGGGAGTACGTTCGCAAGAGTGAAACTCAAAGAAATTGACGAGGGCCTGTATAAGCGATGAAGCATGTGGTTTAATTCGATGCAAAGCAAAGAACCTTACCACGGCTTGACATGTTGTGAATCCTCTTGAAAGAGAAGGGTGCCTTTGGGAACGAGGACATAGGTGGTGCATAGTTGTCGTTATACTCGTGCCATGAGGTGTTGGGTTAAGTCCTGCAACGAGCGCAACCCTTGTGTTTAGTTGGCATCATTGAGTTTTAATTGGTCAAAGACGAGTCTCATCGGTCAGTGGGCTGTCACATCAAAGATAAGTTTTTTTTTTGCATATTGGTCCCCTTACGCACCAATTGGTGCATGGTTAGGTTTTTAAAAGTTATAAATTTAAGAAATAATAATGTAAATTTCGAAACATTTTGGGTTATTTTTGTCAGCTTCATTAAAAAAATATGTTGGAACATTAAATCAAAGTTCTAAATGATGTTGAGGCATGGCATGACAGCGATGTTATATCTCAACACCACAACTTTTTTTAAGGCGTGACTTATGGTAACAAATATATATATATATATATATTATGTATATACGTACACACACGTGTTTCTACCAATACTCAATGAGTCGATGTCTTCTACAAATACTCAAGTAAGAAAAATCAAATATCGCATAACAAAAACTACCCATTGGTACACCATGACGGTTGTAGTGGTAAGTCTTTTAGAACACTCATTAAATAATACAGTTATCGTTTATCAAGACTTAAATCCAAAAATATGAAGTCAGTCAAAATGATTTGACAAAAGCATCGTAAATCACCATTTTTTTCATAAAATATATCATTCATATCTAAATTATTTAAGATAAGCTTCAATCTTCAATCTTTCTTTGCCGGTGTAAAGACGGTTGAAAGGGACTAAGAACCAACCATTATTTGGGTTGTTTATAATAAAAAATTATTTTTATACTGTTTGAAGTATTTGGCGAACAGTTAATGGGGGTTGAATACTGTCATGTCCCCCTACTAACTAGGTCTCTGTGTATCAGGTCATTTTACTTTATTAGATGAACATGAAAAAGATTGAGAACCTTATTTGGTAGGAGTGATGACAACGACCGAAAGTTTTTCCCAGTAAGTGAAGTCATGCTAAGAGAATTAATTTTCCGTATTTAAACTTATACTTCAGATTTAATAGTTATTAAATAATGGTTGAGTTTCGACCAGAATAAAAATTATTGTGAGAAAGATAAAAAAAGATTTATATCATTGGATCAATCATAATTGAAGATCAATACTAATGAAATGCACCGAGATACACCAGATCAATTCTCGTATCAAACACAATTCATGAGATGGGGTGAGATTAAAAATGATTGAGGGTCGATAACCCTTTTTACACTTCTTAAATTAAGTCTTATTCTCATATGATTCTCCGTCTATTAAGTAATATAAAAAATTAATAAAATTGGGAAAAATTAACTACTTATCAACAACTTCAAGATCAAATAACCCCATCTATAAAGTTTAATATTTTTTTAATAAATAGATTAGAAGGGTACTCGTGCAATATAACGAGACGTATCTTAATTTTAATATTTTATTTTATTTATTTTTCTTAATATAATATGTTTTTATGTGATTTTTAGACAACGATAATATTTTTATTTTTGAGTGAAATATAAATTTGAAAAAAAAAAAGTATCGATGTTAGTATTAAATTAATTATTTAAAAGTTCTTGTTTCTATGTAATTTTCTTAATTCAATTTTTTTTTATTATAATTTGATTTAGATTTAATAACAACGTAATTTATTTTTGTTTAATAATATAATTTTTATAAGAATGATAATCAAGTATTCTGTTAAAATATCCTGTATTTTATCATGTTTATCTGCAGTTATTTACACGAATTCAAAAATATAGTTTTTAAGAAATCGTATTTATGCATAATTTACTTGTATTATTGAATTTTAAGTAAAATATATCAATAAACAGTAATTCATGCATAAAAAATAGTTTTTAAAAGTTTTTATCAAATATTTTATAATATAATATAGATATAGATAGGTAAAAGAAAATAAGATTATCATCATGGTTTAGTTTGATTTATAACTAGGTAACTTTACCGCGCTTCGCGCGGTCGTTGTTGATTGATGAAAGAAAGCATCGAGACCTTCCAGCCTAGTGGTAAAGGCTTGGGCATGACATAGTCATGAACCCGAGTTCGAGCCCTGGGAGGGGAATGTTGGCGACATTTAAGTGGGGCCATGTTTAGCCTCCAAATTTGTCGGGGATTAGTCGGGCTTTGGCCCGGACACCCTTACAAAAAAAAAAGTTTAAATTTGATACAAAATGTCAAAAGGTATCACAATAATTGTGTTACAATTTTATTTCTGAATGTTTTATTTTGTTAGAATAAAGAGAGTTAGATTACATTGGTTGTAGAAAAATGAATATATAAGTTTGAATTCGATATAAAGTGTTAAAATATATCAGAATAATTATGGTACAATTTTATTTCTGAATATTTTATTATGTTAGAATAAAGAGAGTTAAAATATATTGGTTGCAGAAAAATGAATATGTAGCGTAAAAGAAGTTAAATTGTGAAATAACAGATAATACATTCTATAGATATATAACTAATTTCTTGGTTTTGGTTGTCTTATTATTATAAGAATAAAGAGAGGTGTAATATATTTCTTGTGAAAAATAAAAATATAATTTATAAATAACATATATCAATTCGGTATATTATTAGGTGTAAAGCCGAATATTACGTTTTATAATGAAAAATCCAATAAAATTGTGACATGGAACGTGGTTATAATATAAAATTATCAAATTATGTTTTAGTTCGAAAATATATAATTTTTTTCCCTTCTATGAATATCCCGAATCCTAAAAAAATGTAGTAGAAGATAAATAATTAATTGTTTATAAAAACAATCTGCAATCTTCAAAATGAAAATAACAAAAATTGAGGTAGTAATTTAAAATAAAAACATACAATTTCCACGTTTTGTATATCCAGTCTCATGGAGATATTGGAGCATCTAATTAGTTTTCTCGGAACTTCAGATATGAAGAAAACACACCAACAACTGATTTTGCCATAGACTTTTCTTGTTCCTCCTTATATTGTTTCTCTAATCTCCTTCAGTTTGCTTTTAATCGCAGACAACAGAGTAGATAGAGAGATCGAGAAAATAAAAGTAAAACACTCATAATTATTGTTTCATATCTTTCTATAGATGCATAAAAAGATAGAGAGAGGCGTACCGCCAGCTATATTGTCAATCCATAATTTTTTATAGGGATCGCAAGATGGAGAAGAGCAAAGAAGTTTGTGATAGAAAGATGTAGAAAAGAAAGAATTGTAACGGTAGAAGATGAAGAGTAAAGAAGTATATGACAGAAAGACGTAGAAAATAATGAATTGTAACGGTAGAAAACGAAGGGTAAATAAGTTTATGATAGAAAGACGTAGAAGAGAATGAGTTGTAACGGTAGAAGATGAAGAGTAAAAGTCTTAGATTAAATATAAAACCTAAAATAAAAGGAAAAAATGGAGAAAAAAGGAAGACATGAATACCAGTACAAGGAGATGCCACGTCAACATTGTATGTTTCTGCTTTATAGATATATATAGATTCTTTTCTCAACTATTTTGGGCCCTTTTGCAATCTCAAAAAAAGAGTAGGGGTTGACGCTAACAAAATCTAAAAGAAGGAGGGTCTAAATGCAAATTTAAGTTTCAATTAATGCGGCAACAGGACGCATGTGACGATATGAACGAATGTCTGAATTTAATTGGTCAAAAAATCAGCACTTTTAACACCTTTTTGCTTTCGGAATTCGGGCTTTTCTGTGGGGAGTAAATTTAGGTTTGCTACATAATATTTGCAATTTCCAATATTTATTGTTTTTAGACTTAAAAAAATATATTATTTTTATGTTTGTTAATTTCTAACGATTTTAATTTCTAACGATTTTAATTTCTTTATCTAACGGTCGGTAGCTTTTTCTATAAATTCTAGTTACATGAGGGGTATTTTTGACCATGTTTACAATTTTCTTAATTTAAAATATAATAAATATATCAGTCTCTCATAATATTTTTTGAAAGTCAGAAAAAAAGAAAAAGAAAAAGAGACGCCTTCTATAGAGATGTTGGCCATTGAATGTTTTGTAATTAATTCCATTATGCTTATTTAATATTTATAGCCCGATAAGTATTTAGCGACAAAATTCAACATTATCATTTATTTACCGGGTAAGATTTTAGTCAACAAAAATGACTTTATATGCAACAATATACCTAGTAAAATTTAACTGTGGTAAGAGTCATTGTCCTCACTTACCGGTTAAGACTCTTGATCTTTTTCATATTCATCCAGTAAGATAATATATCTTGGTAAACGTTTACCCTATTAAACATTTAATAAACGGTCCATTAAATTTTGTATGTTAACCAAAAGTATATAATCTTCCACACTCTGGTAATTAATATCCTATAAGCACAGTCAATTTCCAAACTGTGGGTTGGCTTTAGAGTATGCACCATGATTCCGTCTATCTTCTTTACGGTAACAACAAGATCGTCTGATTAGACTGGAATACTGCGAAACTCATTAAGATCATATCAGTATAATTTTCTCACACCATAAAATAAATTACTGTATTTTGTAAATTTGTACGAAAAAACTGTTTTTTTATAATAATCTTGTAAGTTAATTACAATAAACATAATAAATATCATGATGCTTTCTTTATCAAAAGTGGTTCTATCATGACAAAGTAGACCAAGAACCAAATATTCATTCTTATCAAGATGTCTAAAACACCATAGTTTGAAAATGGAGTCCTTGTTATCTTCAATGTGAGATGGAAATCAAAGGAAAAATGAAAGGGACATTGATTTATAAATCTAGGCCCACATATGAAAAAGTAAACCATGGTTTTTGTCCGTATGGTCTGGTGTTTGTAATTGTTTTTGTCTGAGATGATACAACAATCGGATTCAATTCTGTAACGGAAATGAGAGAAACCAGAGAGAATATAGAACCCGCATAAGCTACTGTTTTCAGAACAAAATTCTAGTGAGTCAGGCAACGTATTTTGCGACACTGGTTGCAGGGCTACCCAATGCCCATCTTTTGACCTTCAATGTTTATATGTATCAAGGCCCAAACTCTAAAATTATTCATTTAATACTCAATGGTTGGTCTTTGTTAAGTGGGTATAGTTTACATAAGGCTCATACATAGAACAAGTTTCTTAGATATAAGTCAAGTTCCAACAATACCCCACATTTTCTATTCAAACGCCAATATCCATTTCATTTCGCTTTTCGTCCCTAAGGCTAACAAAGGCTAAAAAACATAATCTACTCCAACCGGTATATAATTTTATATAATATATGTATTATATATATATATATATATATATATATATATATATATATAGACTTGGGATCATATGAGACCAATGTTTTTTCGTGAGACTTGTAAGACCAATTCTCAACCCTTGAATTAGATCTATAATCTCAACATTCTTAATCACAAAATTTGCCACGAGAGTTCTCAATAATTACAAAATTGTCACCGTGCAACTTTAAACCATTAAATCATTAGTTTATAAAGTTGATCAATGAACATAAATTGGTCTCACGGGTCTCACGAAAAACTTTTGGTCTCACGTGAACCCAACCCTATATATATATATATATATTATTTATTTTCTAAAATTAGATCTTAACCGGGAACAATGATCGGGGTTGACCAGAAAATAAATAGGGACAGGATATTAATCCCCATACCCTCTGGAGACCAGGGGCCGTTCATAGAAACCGGGGCTGGGGATTAGAAAACCCGCCCCATCCCCATCTCGTTACCATGCCTATTAACAAATGATTTATTCTCTATAAAGTTTTTTCATCTCATGCTGCCAACATCTCCGCCACTATCACCACCACCACTATTGCCACAACAAACACCAACATCAATGAATGTTATCATTTCACCACTGCCCACCTCACACCTACCCTCGATCACCACCCCATCATCATTACCATGCCACTATTGTTCGTCGTCGTAATCGTCATTTCACCTCTTTAAATCCCGAATCATTCAAAACCAAATTCTTTTTATAAATTCTAATTTCAACAAATCCTATTATTAAAACCAACGTCTCTTTAATATTAAGTTGGTTGATATTAGTTTTTCGTTTCACATTAATTAATTTCTAAATTTATCTTTTTTTTATTAACCTGGATATCCAACTCGTTATGCGAGCCGATTAATTCCAGACGACCACCTGTTTTGCAGATAATCCGGAGTCATTGCATTTGAACCTCCGTGGCCACAAGTGGATTTCTATTCCTCCTTGAATTTGAACATGAGACCTTCTGATACTTTTGATCTTTAGAGCACCACCCTTGTAGTTAAAAATCCATCATTTAAAACAATATTTAAATAAATTTTAAATTGCTTTAAATACATTATCCAGTGTTGTCGACCGGTGGCGTAGCTTCCTCGTCTCGAATAGAAATTATAATTTAATAACAAAAATATAAAAATACTTGTTATGTACGATGTATAAATTTTTTTAAAAATATTACATTTTCTTGCACATTAAAATCATTTGGAAAATAAAAAATAATTGTTTAATAGTTGGTGACGTGGGCATGCACTTACATACACACGTGTACAAAACGTGCCAGCTATTTGAAATGTTCAAAGCAAGGCTACCTTCGACTCGCCGAAACTTGGAATCTTTCTGGAAACATCATCCCATGCCAAATTTGAGCATTTCCATTGGCTACAATTGGTCCACGTTTCCAACATTCAAATATAAGTATTCATTTATCATTTCATTGGATCGAGTCTTTAAAATAATTTTTAACTTATTAGGCTTAACGGTCAAAAGTATTAGGAGATCTCAGGTTCAAATTTAAGGAGGAATAAAAATCCTCTTGTAGCCACGAAGGTTTAAATGCGGTGACTCCGGACTATCTGCAAAACAGGTGGTCGTCATGGGATTAGTCGGCTCGTATAACGGGTCGTATATCCTGGTTAATCAAATTTTTTTATTAACAAAATAGGCTTTTATAAATTGGTTTTTCCAACGGTATGATGTTTTTGGTATTCGGACAGAACATACAAGAATATAACAGGATACGACAGTTGTTCAACGTTTAGTAACACAAGATTAGATAAGACATGACAGTTCAACGCTTAAGTTTGACCGTTAGAGCATCTCCAACACTTATGTTTAGAAATTTTGGAGGCTTAAGAAAAAGGTTTGCTTCAACGATTATTCGAACCTCCTCTAAAATAGAGAAAAAAGGTTGGGTTCCGGCAAGAATGAAGGTTAAGGTGAAAACGTAAGAAAAAATATTCACCCTTGGATGTATATTGAGATGCATCGGATCAATCCTGTACCAAGCACGATTCATGGGTGGGTTTGAGATTAAAGGTGATCAAAGATCCAGATCTCTTGTTATGTTTCTCACTTTAACTCTCCTTCTCACACGATCATTTACCTAAAGAAAAAAAAATGAAAGAATAGAGAAATCTCTAAATTTAAACAAGAAAAAGAAAAAATATAACATATCTGTTAGAAATGGTCTTAAGTGAATATGCTTATGACATATTTTTAAAAGTGAGAATGCAAACGTTCGCTTGGTGCTCAATTCGGACGTCCACATGACTGCGGATTTTGAAATTTGACATCAAAACTGATCCAACGTCTAAAACAACTCATGAACATAAGAAATCTGTACTCTCTCTTTGTTGTTAGATCATTATGTACCGATTTGTTATACCTTTTAATAAACAATTACAGTGAACCATCTCGAGAAATGTCTCGTGTTGACTAGACCATAAATTTTGAATGAACCACGTAAATCTTGTTTAACGTATTTTTTTATTATCTCGTCACATTTCTTGTAACATTTGTGTATATAAGATTGTGCGAATTTATGCGTAAAACTTATATTGTGGGACTTGGTATTTATAATCATATAAATTATTTTCAATTTTAAATATTTTTTTAAACCAGTTAAAATTTTATGAAGGAAATTAAGTTTTTCACCCTTAGGTTGCAACCTTTCACTAAAGGGTCTATGACCTAACGGTATCGTAGTCTTTGGTCTCCTAAAAAGTCAAGGATTCAAACCTCATCAAAAATAAGAAGAGTGTGTGAATTTATTAGTTGCATTTACTGTATATAAATATTATATACTTTAAAAAAAACAAAATTATTTATAATCATCATCTTGAAAAATCAAGATCATGTAGATTACTTTATAGTTGGGTTTGAATCACATTTTTAAATTCTTTTTTAGTTTTTAATTTTTTTTACGAACAAAAAAAGTATACGTAATTTCAAATTATACCGTCATATGATTAAAGAGACGTTTACTAAATGTTTACTTGGTGAATGTTTGTTTATCGGGTTATTTTATCTTATCAAATTAATATGATAAGGATTGAGAATTTTACCTTAAAAGAGTGATGATAAGGACTAAGAGTCTTACCTGATAAGTGAGAGTAAAAGCTTATCGAATAAAAATGTTTCATATTATGTGTTTTAGTGGACTAAAATATTATCTGTTAAGTTAAGTGAAAGTGTTGACAACTACCACTAAGGTGTTGTTTACCAAATGCTTACCCGGGTAAGCGCTTACCAAGTCACTTACTTTACCGGATGAATATGGCAAGGACTAAGAATCTTACCCGGTAAGAGCGAATGCAAGAATCCAGAGTTTTACTCGGTAAGTGAGGACGAGGACTCTTACCATGGTTGGTGCTTACCGGGATAAATTGTTGCATACGATGCGTTTTAGTGAATAAAATCTTGCCCAATAAATAAGCAGTAGTGTTGAATTTTACCAGGTAAGTGTTTAAGTAAATGGCCCCTAAATACTTGTTGGGTAAGCATTGATTAAACTTAATTACTAAATGATCAAGTGCAGTGCTACTGCTAGAGGTTGCCATTTACAATTAGAAGCCCAGCCTCACACTTGGGCCGGGCCCAGTTTGGAGTATAAATTACACCAATATTGTTTTATTACATCAAAATGAAAAATTGGATTAAAAAAAATGAAAATTATATTTGGTATATCTTTATTAAATTAATATCAGTTGATCAGTTGATTCAGCCGGTTTGAGCGGTTTAACGGTTTTTTTTTAACACCCCTAACCACAACGACCATAATGTATCAAAAGTGTCGGGAGGTCTCAGGTTCAAATCCAAGAAGAAACAAAAATCCCCTTGTAGCCACGGAGGTTCAAATGCGGTGGCTCCGGCCACGTGCAAAGCAAATGGTCGTCCTGGGATTAGTCGGCTCGCATAGCGGGTTGGATATCCAGGTTAATAAAAAAAACGACCATAATGTACTTAAATATGTATTAATTATGCAGTCCTTATATCTGACTAAGATACAATGTAATAAATTTTCATAATTGGTTCATTTAATTTTATGACGGCATACACAAAATCCGTCAAAGAATTTAATACCAATTCTGTATGTAATTTACAACAGATTTTATGGACGTTAAAATCAAAGCTATTAAATATAATTACGTATTGGCAGTTGAACAGTGATTATAGACGCATCATCACATTCAATTGCCTGTAAATGTGGTTGGATGATGAACTTTGAAGAGCAGTCCCAACACTTTGTTTGATTAACTTTGAGTTGGGTTTTCATGTTTAAAGATATCTGATTTGTAATTTAATCTGAATCAATAAAACTGTTTATTTTTTAGTTTTAATAACAAAGATGTAACAACTAATGAAGCATATTTATCTCACAGTTAATCAAGACTGCCAGTTAAATTTCGTTTTAGCTGATATATTTTTACAAGAAAAGCAAATAAAGTTTGAACTTAAAGATTCTACGCTACATTAATCGTTCGATTTTATTTTATTTTCAAAACATCAAGTGCTTCGTGATTTTACTTTTGATTTAACATAGAAAATCACTGACCACATGTCAAAACGTAGACTGTATGTACACATGCACGCGTTTTTATTAGGGTTATGTTAGGACTTGAGACATTTGGGGTGTAATGCTTAGTTAGATTTGTTAAAGATGCAATGTTCATAGTTGCAATGCTACACATGAAAACTATAATAAGAAAGATTAACCATAATAAATGTGACATCTGGTTAGTTTGAACTTGGGCTTCAAATTAGAGGAATAAAAATCCCCTTGTGGCCACATAGGTTCAAATACGGTGACTCCGGGCTACCCATTAATATTTTTACAATAATTAACTTTTATAATTAACTCATGATAAGTTAACATTTTGAAATTGATATTTCTATTATAAAAATATTAATGGGTCTGGCGAATCTACCCAAATATTTTTTTTTCATTGCCTATGTTTGTCCATTAATTTTAACAAGTCAATACAAGTTCGTCCATTTCTTTGTTTTTATGGTAATCCAAGCCCGCTTTTTTAACGGGTCGAAAAGGACGGGTCATCCTGCCCATAAACAACTATAACTATTTCGTACAATTAACTCAAAAAGTTGGTCTAGGGCCATGCCATGGCTGGATTTAGTGGATACATGGTCCCGAATTTCCAATACTTACTATTTTTTATTTCAGATTAAATTGACGAAATGAAATGTAATTTCTATTTTCATTTCATGTCATTTTCAATTTTATTCTCATTTCGATTTCACGGGAACCAAACATCCTAAATTGTGATATCAAAATGCTCATTCGAAATGCGATAGTTGGATATTAATGATTACTGTATTTAAATTAATCTATCAAACGCTTATCCGGGTAAATGTTTACCAAGTTAGATTATTTTACTGGATACTATGTCAAAGACCAAGAATCTTACATCGTAAGAGTGAAGACAAAGCACATGAATCTTATCTGATAAGTGAGAGCGATGACTCTTACCATAGTTAGCGCTTATCGGGTAAATTGGTGCGTATAATACTATTTTTGTGACTAAAATCTTGCCCGATAAGAGAATGTGTTGAATTTTCTCGATAAATATTACATGGGTGAACGTTTAGTAAACGACCCTCAAATTTACAACAACCCGTCTTACATTGATTATTAATAGGCTTTATTTAATTAATTATTAATTATAGTTTTGTACATCAAAATAATCTTCTAACCTTGAATATGTTGTTTTCTCTAGTCTACTCGTAATATCTTTTTCATCATCAACCATTTGATACAATTTATTTGTACTTCTTAAATCTTAAGTGTCACATTCAATTAAATTTCTTAATTTGCATATATGTGTGTGTGTATATATATATGTTTACAATTACTGAACACATATACGAAAAAAATTATATAGAGATGGAGAATAAATTAGAAGAGAGTATGTAATGGTGTAATTTGTCTTATGCAAATATTTATAGAAACTCCATAATAATATTAAATCCAATAAATAAAAGGATATCGGGTTCATCAGGTCGGGTTAGTTTCAAATAAAAGTAACCCAATATCAACATGATACCTAAGTTTTGAAGATTTTACAACTCGATTAGACGCTAAGCTGTTTCGAGTTGAGTTATTTCATGTTGGGTTGGGTTGGGTTGATCTGATTTATCGAGTTTTTGAGTACCCCTAGTTCAAAGCTACACTTTATGCACACCATAACAATATGATTTGTATCTAAGATGTATTAATTATGCGATCCTGAATAGGGCATAATTTAAAACTTTGACAGTCGATTCATTTAATTTTGGAGCGGCACAAAACAAAACTCGTCAATGAATTTAATACCGTTTTGTCTATTTGCAACAATTGATTGATTCTTTTTCATGATGTTACAATTAAACATCAACAATCGAACACAAATGCTAACCATGATTATGGACTACTAAATATGGAAACTTCACCGCATTCAATCGCCTCTAAATGTGGTTGGATCGTGAACTTTTGAAAATCGTTATTAAGACTGTTTTCGTTGAATTTAAGACGAGGTCTAACTTGGAATTTATTTTTAAAAAGTACGTGATGGTAAAAAGAATTCAATGTTCCCAAGCCAAACTACGATGTTGGATCCATGTGGCTTTTTATTGGTAATCATGGGTTTCTGGTCCAGTTTACGCACCCACTAATTTCTCGGATGATCACGAATAGTCTGGAGTTATCGCAAAAACTTTAACAACGTCTATATTCGAACCAAACCCAGAGTAGATAAGATTTTCCGATGCATACATTGCTCCACAAGTACACAACCCAAGTGGTTGGATCCATATGGCTTTAGGAATGCACACGTTCAAAAGACATCTAACTCGTAGATGCATGGTTAAAAGCATCATGTATTTACAGGTTTATGATTATAATATGTTTTATATTTTATATTTTATATATATTATACATGTAATTATGAATCGATTTATGATTTATAACTAAAATTTATAATAAATAAGGTTGCATGGATGAGTTTATTTATTAACTATTTATTAAGAGAGTTAAATGAATGAAATAACAATCTACTTTCATAAATGGCCCGCAAGAATAATGCTCTATTCAAATATTTTATAAATATTATACATGCAAAATCTCCTTCACGACTTGCGAAATGGCCCGTAAGAATGATACTCTATTCAAATCTTCGCTATTTTGGTCCAAACAGGAAAAAATTGACTAAAAAGTCTGAGTCCCAATATCAAGAGCAAATCAAGATTAATACAGAGAATAGATGAAGAACAAGCCAACTTTTTTATTCATGAAACAGAAAATACATAATTCTCTCAATCTCCTTACACGACTCTCATTGATTATAAAATGACAATAGTATGAACAACATCTAATTCTAAGCCAATGTCACCTACTTATAGGAGACATTTACATTGTAAAGCCCAATGCCCGTAAGCCCAATTACATGATATTACAATACAATACAAGATAATTGCCTTTATAAAACTTTCATAATATTTAGGACTATTTTGGTCCTAACAATCTCCCTCCAAAGTTTTATAAAGCAAGCATCTCTTCAAACTTCAAGTCTTCTCCCCCCTGCTTTTTTTAAGAAAACTTTAGCATGTCCGACAATGATGAAATCTTCAAGCTTCCGCCTGAATAAAGCTCTTACTCTTCCATCAAATTTGTTTATTTAAATGTTGCATGAATCGTAAATTATTTTTGAAGAAAACAATATCCGATTTAAATACAAATTTATCATATTTTTTTCAACGGCGTATTAAACTAACAAGAACGTGATTTTTAAAAGTAAAATTGGCCCAACCTAACTATTTTTGACGGATATCTTCAATTTTAGTCATTTTTTTTTCTTCAACTGGTCCATAATAGCCAAGATTTTGCATGCGAGGTGAACGTAGTGGTTTGCCATATGTTCTTTCGGCTAGAAAAATCTTCTAAATGGCTTGTGAAATGGTCTATCAGACTCGTATTTCATTTGTAAATGGTATATTTAGCAAGTTGTGAAATGAGTACTTAGAAAATCCTAAGAACATCTCCAACAATTATGTTATAATAAAAATCTTGGTGATTTAGAAGAGTTTTGTGCTCCCCAACAACTATATTATATTGTATGGTAAAATAGAAAAAAAATAATAATAAAAATCTTTAAATTTAGAGAAATCTCTAACTATATGTAAGAGACAGAAATAACATTTTAATTTTTCTTTCACACAGATATGTTTTATTGAGTGTTCCTTTAAAAAAAAATAGATGTATTGAGTGTTTAAAAAAGAGAGATGATATTTTATTAAATATAATTTAGTTAATTATAGAATTGTTAAAATAGATCAGGCTTAGCTGATAGAGTTGAATATAATTTTTTTTTTTACTGATTCTAACTTTTGATACTTTATTTAGAAAAAAAAATGTAGTATAATTGTTGGAGAGCATCTCCAACAGATTCTCCAAACAGAAAAGATAGAGATTTTTGGGGATTTTAGTCATGTTTTTTGCTCAAATAGATTCTTTAAAACAAAACAAAACCGAACAAAACCAGACAGAAAAACAAACCAACAAAAGAAGCGAAAACCAGCCACGACCTCACCACCGAACTATCAACGACTAAAAAGACTAATGGCCATGAAAGAGACAATAAAAAAGGCGAACTAAGAGAAAGATTCTGCGCAATACAACATTTCTAAATTCTTCTTGCTGTCCAGTCATAAGATTTGGTTTGTATACTTGCAAATAAACAAGTCTGCAAATAGAGATTTACTACGAAAAATCGTATGGTTACGATGTTCCCATATCATATAAGCCGCAAACCAGAATGTAGCTTGCCAAACTGATTTCGGCCAAGATGAAGCCAGAGATCCACCCTAATGATTTGAAATTTCACTTGCCGAATTACCAACATTGTCATCGACGTTCCACCACTTATATATGAGTGACCAAACTTTAGAGGCTATTTTGTAGGTGTGACTGAGCGGCGTGAGGTGAGAGAGAATTGATGACGACAAATAGAAATAGAGTTAGGTACAATTCAAAAGCTTTTCATCCGAATTTTTACGTGCTTAAGCAACATCGAATTATATCATTTATATTTATACTATATTATAAAGCAATTGATAAAAAACTCTTAAAAACCATTTTTATGCATAAAGTACTATTTATTGATGCATATTACTTAAAATTCAACATTCCAAGTAAATTATGTGTAATCCATTTTTGAATCTAAGTAGCTAACTAAAATAAATATAACCAAATACAGGATATACATCTCACTTTAAATATAAAAAATCTAAAATATTATTAAGATAATAATTGAGTTTTAACATAATATTTAGTT
>NC_037530.1:36789925-36808591 GCF_001531365.2 Cynara cardunculus var. scolymus
ATTTTTTTAAATTAAATATACTTTTTTTTAAAAATTTAAAATTTTATTCTCATTTTGAATTTTTTTTTAAAGATGTTTTGGTTGAAATAAGAAAAAAAGTAAACAATAAAATAAAAAGGTTTGTGAATTTTGTTATTCTTAAATAAAAGCAGAATCAGAAAACATGAAGCCCAGATATGCAAGTAAAACAATGAGCAATGAGGAGGTATGTGAGAGTGCGGCGTGTCAGTTGGACCCACACCCACACCCATTTTCACTTTTCCAATATTTTAGTGAACACAAGAGTTGGTGAAGTGTTGACGTTTATGGGTCACCATCTCACCAACCTCCCCTCACCAACCAATACCTTATCCTACTCATTTCTCACCATCTTTGATGCTCCTTCCTTTTATTTCTTCCATATTTGTCATATATATATATATATATATATATATATATATATATATATATATATTTGTAAGTTTATGTATTAACTTAAATTATTGTGTTAACTTTGTTAATCAATCTTGTTTATTAATCTTTGAAATTTATGACCAAGATCATTCATGACATAAAATATAAATAGTTGCACACATAGACAAGGTAACATAATTAAACAATATTTACAAGAGGTATTCTGGAAAAAGATTTAGTTAATGGTTCATATATGAAGAAGTATTCAATATTCATGGGAATTGTTCATGTGTGAACATGCGTGTATATGGAAAAAAGTCGTAAATGACACAATTGTGCATATATGTTAATATGTGTTTGTATTTAACCCAAGAGGTCATATATGCCAATTTGTGTTCATAATTAACACAAATGTTCATATATGTCGAGTTGTGTTCATATGGTTGTACAAATGTTCATGTATGTGAATTTGTGTTCATATGGTCACACATGTTCATCATATTTCGTATATTCATTTGTGTCGATACGTGTTCATATTTATACCAACTGTACATATATGTCAATCTGTGTTCGTTATTGACACAAGGGTTCACATATGTCAATTTGTGTTCGTAATTGACATAAGGGTTCATATATATCGAGTTGTGTTCATATGGTCACACATGTTCATCATATTTCGTATGTTCATTTGGGTGAATATGTTTCCATATTTATATCAACTGTACATATAAGTCAATATGATTTCATCGTTTTCTTATTGTTCTCATATGAATAAGACTCTCTCTATCTATGTGTGTGTATGTGTGTGTGTGTATATATATATATAGAGAGAGAGAGGGGAGCGATCAAATGAAAACCACTACAATTTGTAAAAACCGTAAAAACTACTCTCATCCATCATTAATCTTATGAAATTTTTTCATGAAATTGTTAATCTTGTGAAATTGTTTCATATAATACTTTTTTTGATGAAGTTGTTTCATATGGGGTTATGAAATTGTTTCATATACTACTTAATGAAATTTTAATGAAACTGTTTCATGTATTTATCTAAAATTAAAATAATGATGATGATAATATCTATGATTAACACCCTACACAATAAAAATGGTTAATCAACCTCTCATAATTACAACAAAATGAAAAAAATGAAAAATTATGATTGGTTGAATGAGGTTTTCACGGTTTTTACAAATTGAGTGGTTTTTATTTGAACCCMCCCCTATATATATATATATGTATGTATGTATATATATATATAGAGAGAGAGAGAGAGAGAGAAATAATTTCATTTACAAACTTAATAGTATAAATCATACAAACCAATCTCAACCGTTCTTTTAATCTAATGAATATATGACTCAATGAAGATCTCGATTGTTTTTTAATATAAAACGTGATCATAGTAAATAAACTATGATAACATTTCATAAATATCCGAATCATACTAAATAAACTTTCATCATCTCAATAATTATCTCAATTAATTGGTTTGTAGTAATGGTCAACTTCATAAAAAATATATCATCTCTCTCTCTCTCTCTCTCTCTCTCTATATATATATATATATGCTTTAAGAAATGTTGTATTATTATTTCTTAGTTTTGCCTTTTTATTGCAAAGTAATCACAACCGTTCATCTAATCTAATGAATATCTAACATAGATCATAGTAAATAAACTATAGTAATATTTCATAAATATCTGAATCATAATAAATAAACTTTCATCATTTCAATAATTATCTCAATTAATTGATTTGTATGGTTTATACAAATGAATATATATCATCTCTCTCTATATATATGCTTTAAGAAATGTTGTATTATTATTTCTAGTTTTGTCTTTTATTGCAACTTCGTTATGTCAAAATGATGATAGCCAAGTTTGGGTTAGATTTATTGTGTTAGTTGTATTGTTAATTATTTTTATATAATAAATGTTTTTTTTAATATATTTTTTTGTTTAAATAATATTTTTAACGTTTTTTTAAGACAAGATATGTTTTCTGGTCTACCAAACGGTCTTTTAAATTTATTTTCAAATTTGAAGTAACATTTTAGATATAAATGTAGAAGTGTTTGAATCATACTGCATTTGTGTAATATAGATGTAAATTTTTATTATAAATATACAACGAAACTTTAAATTAATTCATTCTTAAAAAGGAAAAGCGCAAATTGCATGAAAAAACAACTTACTTTAACTTGATTCATATTTTGGGTTAATGTATTTCCATAACTTCCATTTTGGTAACTAAGATGTAAAATTTTAAACATTTAAGTACTCGGGTAACCGATTAAAACATTAAACGGTTACCATGCTGATATAGTGAGTGATATGATATTCAACTCAGTATTATTTTCATGTGAAGGTTTTATGTGTTTTTAAAATGAAAATATGTGCAAGTCATGTTCAAGTCTCGTCTTCTGTACAATTATGTCAATGAAGTTCACTTGTTTACGAAAATGTCATCATGTCCATGGAAAAGTATCACATGATTCCAAGTGTATATAGAAGTTAAATCATCTCAAACAAATTCTTCAAAATGGAGAATGAAACTTTGAAATCTCAACCAAAGGGCTTTTAACCTAGCGGTATCGTAGCATTTAGCCTTCTAGGAGGTCAGAGGGTTCAAACATCACCAAAAATGAGGAAGGTGTGTGAGTTTATTCGTTACATTTGCTGTATATAATAATTATATACTTAAAAAAAAACTCTCTTTAAAACAAAAATACATCCAATAGATTATCTTAAATAGATAATCAAAAGTCAATATTTTCAAAGAAAATTTATATTTATCTCAAATTACGATATAAATTATATTATTAAAATATTTGATATCTTTTATAAAATATTATTTCTCTCTCTCCTACACTTATTTTAAAATATTCTCATTGGTAAAAATAATAAAAAAATAGATAATTATTTTTGGAGAGTTACCCAAATTTGGAGACTTTTACCATCTCTCTTATTATTTTCTCCATTTTGAAGAAGGTTTTGATAAATTTATTGGAGATGCCCGTATGCAATATCTCTCATACTTTCTCTATTTTGAAGGATTTGTTGAGACAAAAAAAACCTGTCTAAACTATCTAAAATATCGATTTCCCTTTTTAAGAACGGTTGGGTTCCGGTGAGAAAGAGAGTTAAGGTGAAAAACATAAGAAGAGATCTCCACCCTTAGATGCATATTAGGATGAGATGCACCGGATGAATCCCCATATCAAACACGATTCATGGATGATTTTGAGATTAAAGGTGATCAAATATTCATATCTCGCTTCTTATTTTACTCTCTTTCTGACACGATATTCCGCTTTTAAGAATCGATAAACGGTGACGAAGAACATACAAAAAAAAGGCCTAACATTATGCTTTGCCTAACAAAACATTATGGATTTGAATTTTAAAGAAAACTAATATATTAAATGTAATAACAATATAGTCTTTATTTTATGGTATAGCTTATACATAAATAAAACATAATTAGATTGAACTGAATTGATGCAAATTCAGTTAGTTGTATATCTGGTTTTTTATATGATTGAAATATGTTTACATATATTGTCTGTATAATGTTTGGTATGTTGACATATAAATGGTAAAAGTGCTTAATTTGACAAGAATAATTGTCCCTAAACAATGATTCATATTTTTTTTATCATATAATAATTTAAACACATATAATTATATATAATTATGAATTACTTTTATACAACATTCATACATTATTTTCATTGTAATTTTTTTATTAAAATTCGTACATGATCTTTATGTTATATTTATAAACATTATATAAAAGAGCGATCAAATGCAAATCACCCATATTTATACAAACTATGTA
Organism: Cynara cardunculus var. scolymus; assembly: GCF_001531365.2. NCBI lineage: Eukaryota > Viridiplantae > Streptophyta > Magnoliopsida > Asterales > Asteraceae > Cynara > Cynara cardunculus. The sequence goes on from NC_037530.1 coordinate 36,794,165, forward strand.
AACCACTTTCATATGTCGATTTGATTAATTAATCTTATGACTTTTTTTTATAAAATTGTTTAATCTTATGACGTTTTATATAATATTTTTTTGATGAAGTTGTTTCATATATGGTTATGAATTTTTGATGAAATTGTTTCATGTATTTCTTTAAAACTAATATAATGAAAATGATAATATCCATGATTAACACCTTTTACAATAAAAATGATTAATCAACCTCTTATAATTACAAAAAAAATGAAAAAAATAAAAATTATGATTGGTTGAATAAGGTTTGTACGGTTTGTATAAAGAACATGGTTTGCAAAGTAAACTTCCTCTCACACACACACACACACATATATATATATATATACATACATATACATATATACATAGACTTGGGATCACGTGAGACCAACCTGTTCTCATTAGACTCGTGAGACCATTTTTTTACACTTGAAACTTCATAGTAAAACGTTGTGAATGTTCGTTTTTTTTTACATTCACAACATTTTGTTGTGTAGTTTAAAGTGTAAAAAAATAATCTCATGAGTCTAATGAAAACAGGCTGGTCTCACGTGTGTATACACACACATATATATATATATATATATATATAAAATGTAAGTACGGATAAAGATGGTTTTGTAACTTAGCCCTTCTAGTCAATTGGTTTTGTAACTTAGCTCTTTTAGTCTCATAACATTATTCGTTTTTGTTCCACTTATTTTTGTCAGTACGTAACTTGTTTATTCCTCTCAAAAGAAAGTTTTATATTATATCATATAAAATTGGGTTCACATGAAAACCAACCATTTTCTACAAGAAAGCCCATGAAACTACCTACTAGCTATAAATCGATCAAACGAGACATTTACGCAAATGATTATAGTTTATTTATTATGATTAACGTTTTAAAGTGGAAAACAATCAAGATATTTATAAAATCGGATATTTATTAGACCTAATTGGGATTGGTATCTATGATTTATATTAACAATAATTTTTGTATCGAGGGAAAAACATACGTACACATTGTGCATCTTGTATGCATATTTGGGTATCACAGCGAATATCGTTGATTTGTATATTTTTTGACGATGTCTTTAGGTATCAAAGTAGGTATTATGATACACATATGGTTCACCGGATTAAGGTTTGTTGGAGAGAGGAAAGATGAGTTAAAATTTGTAAAATTCCCTTAATTAATATTTGAAATTAAAATTACTAAAATTATTAATTTTTTAATATAACTTTTGATTTGTGGTTGATATTGGATTTTAAGATTATCACAAATTAATGAGTTATCCCTTGCCCATATATCTATACTATATTATAAAGCATTTGACAAAAAGTTTTAAAAACCATTTTTTATGCATGAAGTACTGTTTATTGATGCATATTATTTAAAATTCAAGATTACAAGTATTTTTGCATAAGTACAACTTATTAAAGCTTCATTTTTAAATTCGTGTAACTAACTGCAGATAAACATAATCAAATACAGAATAAACTTTCATTTTAAATATAGAAAACCTAAAATATAATTAAGATAATTATTAAGAAAACCTAACAGAATATTAATTATTATCTTTATAAAAATTATATTATTAAATCAAAAATAAATTTTTAATTAAATCTATTAAATTACAATAAAAATTTGAATTAAAGAAGTTACATCAAAAAATAAGAACTATTAAATAGTTAATTTGGTACTAATATTTATTTATTTATTTTTAAATTTATATTCATTCAAAAATAAAAACATTATTGTTTTCTCAAAACCACTTAAAATCGTATTATATCATTAGATAGAGAATAAAAATAAGATTTATCTCGCTGCATTGCGCGAGTACCCTTCTAGTATCTATACTATATTATAAAGCATTTGACAAAAACTTTTAAAAAACCATTTTTTATACATAAAGTACTATATATTGATGCATATTACTTAAAAATTCATAATTACAGGTAAATTATGCATAAGTGCAACTTATTAAAGCTCAATGTTTGAATTCGTGTAACTAATTGCGGATAAACATAATCAAATATAGGATAAATATCACATTTTAAAATATAAAAATTCTAAAATTATAATTAAAATAATTATCGAGTTCTAACAAAATAATTAATTATTATCTTTATAAGAAAATCATATTATTTAAACAAATATAAATTATTTCGTTATTGAACCTAAATTAAAGTATAATAAAAAATTGAATTAAAAAATTACACGAAAAATAGGAATTTTAAATAGTTAATTTGATATTAATATCGATATATTTTTGTCAAAATTTTATAATATCTTCAAATTTATATTTTATTCAAAAATAAAAACATCATCATTTTTTCAAAATCACATAAGACCATACTATAACAGACTGAGATAAATAATAAAATGAAACATGAAAATCAAAATATATTTTGCTGTATTGCACAAGTACCTTTTTAATATATATATATATAAAAGTATAGATATATATATATATATATATATATATTATATATCAATTTGGTGGATATAATTTTATTGACTAATTTGGAACTGTGGTCAAGTCATCCCCATTAGGCGCGGTAGGTGAGACGATGGAGAGGGAGTAGTATTATAAAAGCGATCCCCTCCACTTTTCTTTTTCCAAGGCCTGCCCAACTTAAACCCACTTCATACCGAATCAACACCAACCATACCAATACACCACCTTCTCTAAATTCTCTCACTCATTTCATCCAACCCCTACGCTGCGCAATTCGTTTTCGTTTCTTCAAAGGTAAATTGCTTGATCATTTCCAGCTGTTTGAGTTCCATTTCTAAATGGAAATCATTACAATCATCTGCTAACTAACCCTCTTCATCTTCTTCTTCTTGTTGTTGTTGTGGTTTCTCTTTTTGGTAATCAACTATATCACAGAATTCTCGTTTGTGGAACTACTTTTCAACTGCAATGAAATCCTATTGTGTTTCTACAGACTCGTTGATGTTATTGTCTTATTGAATTTGTTTTATGTTCCGTTGTTGAATACAGTCAATCAAGCAAAAAGGAGATGAAGATCGAGGTGAGAGAATCAACGATGGTGAGGCCGGCCGAAGAGACGCCAAGGATAAATCTATGGAACTCAAATGTCGACCTGGTTGTCCCCAATTTTCACACACCGAGTGTGTATTTCTATCGGCCCAACGGCGCCGCCAACTTCTTTGATCCGAAGGTGATGAAGGATGCGTTGAGCAGGGCCTTGGTTCCGTTTTACCCGATGGGAGGCAGGTTGAAGAGAGACGAAGATGGCCGGATAGAGATCGATTGTCAAGGACAAGGTGTTTTGTTCGTGGAGGCGGAGTCTGACGGCGTGATCGATGATTTCGGCGACTTTGCACCGACGTTGGAGCTCCGGAAACTCATCCCGGCGGTCGATTATACCCTAGGAATTGAATCCTATTCGCTGCTAGTCTTGCAGGTATTAAACCAATCCCATTTTATTGCTTCGCAATATTTTTCAGCATCTCCGATACTTTAAAACGAAGAATCGAAAATCTTCAAATATGTTATTAAAATATTTAATATAATTAATATTGTTTCTTTCTTTTATGCATTTAATTTTAAAGATTTTTACCGAAATTTTTTTGAAAAAAAATTAAATGATTACTTAGAACACATTAAATGATTAAGAGCCTTTTATTATATAGTACAAAATGAAATATAATTGTTTGATAATTTTCAGAATGAAATTATGGTGCTAAATGGTTAAGGAACTTTTTTATCAAACAAGATTCACCTTTTAACGATTCAGAGGCTGCCTCTTAATAAAACTATTAAGAGGTAAACAAACAACCCCAATAATAAATACCAAAATTAAACTCCAATAATTAAATATTAAAATTACTCTATATTTTATACGAATAAGCCAGCACCTATCAAAGAAACATTCTTGTTTCTTGATGAATTAAATATATAGTTGAATTTTGTAGCTGACAAATTGGAAGTTATGATTTTGTCTAGAAGCAACTTAATACCTACAGCTGATTTATTGATATTTTTCTGATCTTTAAATGCAGGTCACTTATTTTAAATGTGGTGGGGTCTCACTGGGAGTTGGGATGCAACATCACGCGGCTGATGGTGCATCTGGGTTGCACTTCATCAACACTTGGTCCGATTTGGCTCGTGGCCTTGACCTAACCGTCCCACCCTTCATTGATCGAACCCTTCTACGAGCCCGTGACCCACCCCAGCCAGCCTTTGACCACATCGAATACCAGCCTGCTCCTCCGATGAAAACCGCACCCACACCCACACCCACCGATGACGAATCGGTTCCTGAAACCACTGTCTCGATTTTTAAGCTAACACGAGACCAAGTCAATGCACTCAAAGGAAAATCCAAAGAAGATGGCAACACTATCAATTACAGCTCCTATGAGATGCTCTCGGGTCATGTTTGGCGGTGCGTGTGCAAAGCACGTGGGCTTCCCGACGATCAGGATACGAAGCTTTACATTGCTACGGATGGACGGGCCCGCCTTCGCCCGTCGCTGCCACGTGGCTATTTCGGGAATGTCATATTCACGACGACTCCGATAGCGGTAGCGGGAGACCTACAGTCGAAGCCGACGTGGTATGCCGCTAGTAAAATCCACGATGCTTTGGCAAGGATGGACGACGATTATCTAAAATCGGCACTTGATTACTTGGAACTGCAGCCTGATCTGAAGGCCCTGGTTCGTGGGGCTCATACGTTTAAGTGCCCGAATCTTGGGATAACCAGCTGGGCTAGACTCCCGATTCACGATGCCGACTTCGGATGGGGTCGACCCATATTCATGGGACCCGGTGGAATTGCTTATGAAGGGTTGAGTTTTGTGTTACCAAGCCCAATTAATGACGGGAGCTTGTCGATTGTGATTTCGCTGCAAGCTGAACACATGAAGCTTTTCAGCAACTTCCTATATGATATCTAAAATGGTTATGGCCATGGCTATATATTTCTCATTATTCCTAAAACCTTTTCCCAGACACAATATCGTTACATGTCAATGGAGGCTGAAACAGTCTTTCGTCAGCTTATTGGTTTAATACCTTTAATATATATATATATATATATACATATATATATATATATCCATGCAAGTATTATTGTCGTGATCAGAGTTTACAGTTAGATAAACCTTTGGTATAATTGATAAAGTTCGTAGCCAGATAGACCTTCTTTAGCATTTTGATGGTGGAAATCGAATACCAATTTTTTTTTTTTAATAACCTGGATATCCAACCCGCTATGCAAATCGACTAATCTTGATCTTGTTTTGTGAACATAAGGTGTCTTCAATATTAATGGTGATGGGGTTGTGAATTTGAGAAATCACAGGATACTTGCCTGCTCAAATTTGTTGATTCCCTTTTTCGGTATGAAATGGAGGCATCCCATATCATTTGAGGAGACAAGAGAAGTGGGTATAAATTGAGAAAAAAGCACCCTATTTGATCAGTATTATCTATTTTTATCGGTTTAATATCTGATATGTATATCATTGGTCTATTTGATATTGTTCTTATTCTTTAAATGAGGAAAAATCCATTACAATAGTTTCTGCCTCACCCCTTGTATTCTAGTTACAAAAAAGCTCGATAGAAGAAACTTATGATGATATTTAAAAAACCGAAGACATCCCAACTTGAAATATATGACTTTTATCTGATCTCGTGAAGCTGTTTCAGTTTATGCTCCTACCTATTATTATGTGGATATACAACTATGAATAAAGAAGATTTATAAATATCACATCTGCTTACAAACTGGTACTTAAGGATATTTTTTTTATCGCATAACGATTTTTTTTAAGTGAACTAGTTTTTGGAGAGAAGTGGATGTTATTAGGACATAAGAATCCCTTTTTGTAATTTTTCTTATCACATTATTAACAACTTAACAAATTAAAAACTAACCTAAAACACCATAATGAATTGACCAATAAAAATATCCTTTTTATGGTCTCACTTATAATAATTAGGGAAATCGAGGGAACTATTTTCAGAGACCAAATTCATCTCTTAGTCATTTCTCTTCGGAAATTTTCAAAACATCATTATCTCTGTAAGTGAGACATACGTGACTTGCGGAGGAACTAAAAGACAAAAAATTCACTTTTCACTAGGTCTACAAGAGGGTGAAAATTGATTTTTTTTTTCCATTTTCCCTCCGCTCCGCAAGTGGCACCTCCACAAGTAGGTGAAAAGTGAATATTTGAAAAATCCAGAGAGGAATGACTAAAAGATAAATTTGATCCCTGAAAATAGCTATTTCTATTAATTTCCCCAATGACTATTATATAAAATATATATAATATTTGACACGGAGATTGAAGCAAGAATCAAGGTTCTTTCACTAGAACTTAAAAAGTTAAAAACCCCTACAAGAACTCCTGGCAGTGGTATTGATTTATAGGGTTGAGTTCTGACGAGAAGGAGAATCAAGGTGAGAAGCATAAGAAAGAATTTCCACATTTGGATGCACATTAGGATGATATATACCGAGATGAGATGCACGAGATCAATCCCCCTATCAAGCGTGATTCATGGATCGTTTTGAGATCAAAGGTGATCAAGAGTATAAATCCCTCTTACACTTCTCACATTAACTCTCCTTCTTACATCAGCGTTCTTAAGGCCAAAGAGTCGGCAACGGTACGTCGCCATGATTTATAATAACTAAACACTTCTCACCATAACTCTCTTTCTCATGGGAGATGCTCTTGGTGGTTGCTTGTGTTACATTTGAGTAGGAGAAAATACATTTTTTTTAAAAGGCCACAACATTTATTAACAAAATTCAAAACAAATACAAGATATGCCCCAAAAAGAAAAAGCCATTTTGCAAGATGCAAAAACCAAAACTCTAAAGGATAAAAACATAAGAATCCCACAAGGACAAATCCGGGACAAAAGGAAAAGAAAAGATCCCCAAAATAGCATCCCATAAACATCGCCAATTCTATTAGAGGACATTTGATCTAGTGGTATCGTAGTCTTTAGCTTCTTAGAAGATCAGAGATTCAATCCTCATTATAGATGAGGAGGTTGTGTGAGTTTATTTGTTGCATTTGCCGTATATAAATATTATATACTTAAAAAAACATCACTAATTCCAAAGACTAAATGCAACCTAAAAAAATGAAAGGATTGCTAAAAACACCAGATTTGTTAACGAATACACGAAAATGGCACATAAAGCACCAACCCAAACTCGCGATTTAACCACTCGAAGCAAGCGAAAAGATTGCTAGGAGTAATCAATTTATAAATAGAAATATGTATATATTAATGTAAATAAATTTATAGAAAATGGAAAAATCCTTATACAAATATATAATATGCACGTACAAGCACAAGAACCATTGTAGAATCTGTAAATTGTATTTGTAGTTTGTAGATTCTTTGTGAAACAAACGCAGATGAGGCCTGCACCAACAATGTGTTAAGACAAAAATTCATCAACACGTTTTCCTAGAGGATATAAAAATCGAATTCAAGTTCTTACTTGAATCTAGTGAATTAATGGTATGTTTGGTGTCAGAACAGGGCATGACAAGACATGACAGAACATGACAATTGTTCAATGTTTGGTAAGATAAAACTGGACATAATAGAATAAGTAAAATGACCAATTTACCCATAATGAGTAGTTTATTTTAATTAATTTATGTAATTTATTAAATTATAATAGAATAATTATTTTTTATAACAAAATATATCATTTGAAAGTTTTCGTCAAAACAATTAAAATGACACCAAATAAGAAGTTTATGTAGTTTTCATTTTTTATTTTTATCTCTTTTCTACATTTATTATTATTAATATATAATAAATTACATAAATTAATAAAAATATAGAAACCGTATAAAAATAATATTTTGATGACAGTAAAATACAAGTTTAAGAAACATAAAATACAATAGATAAAATTTAAATAATAAATAAAATGTAAAAAGAAAACCTATTTGATGTTTTAGAAGAGAATTAAGTTTATTTTGAGGTTATATTGGTAAAATATAAGTATGTTCTACCTTGTTCCATGGGTAGGGGTGGAAATGGCTTGCTCCACTTTGTTTATGTCGGTTCAACATAAAAGTGCCAAACATGAAAATGGATCCCTGTCCTGTTCTATCCAGTGTACCAAACGCACCCTAATAGATGTTTGATGATAGAAACAAAAGAGATGATTGCAAACCACAAGCACCACGGATGGATAACGGTAAAAGAAATGCAGATAAAAGAACGAAGTTTCAGAATAACAAATGCAGAAACGAAATGAAGCACAAAAGAAGGTGGATCGTGAAGGTTCTTATCTCAAAATGTAACTGCATCTTGTGTTTTTGAGGTCTGATTGAACGAGATTCACGATCTGCGAATCACCGACTTGCATTCTGCGAATTAAGCATTATGGAGGGAGATTTTGGTCGGGAAATGAAACAACCCGCAAGAAAAGGTTCCTCTCAGAAGCATCCCACATCACTTGGCTAAACAAAATAGCCCAACACTAGACTGTTATAAAAACCAAGACCCAAGAGGATGAAAAGCATACCTTTCTCGGCCTTTTGGCTAAGATCAAGTGTAGTATCTGTTCTTATCAGTTTAATATCTGATATGTAGGCCATCGGTCTACTCGATATTAATCTTATTTTTTATGGGGAAAGACTTGTCACAATAGCTTGCTATTGGAGTCTTTGAGAGTCGCCTTGGCGTTGCACTATTGCCTTGGCCTGGCTCACCCCTCCAATCCTACTTTAAAAAATTCTTGTTCTTCTTTATTGCCATCTGTTTGAGCTGCAATTCAACACATTTAGGGAGTTAAAGGAACATTGGACATTGTTTAAATCTCATTTGTTAGAGTTTGCTTGATGTTTTGTGGCAATATACTCGAGCCAGTTACGAATAGTTGACACGTTGTTGGACCGGCAATCATTGATGTGTTAACAAACATGAGAAAATGCAGAATGAATAAAAGGACATCAGAGACATAAGGAGGGGGAAGTTAATAACTAATCTGACTTGGAAATCTTGCCTCTAAATTTGCCAAACCAATCTGTTGAAATGGTATCAAGCACAGTGGTGCCTTGTTTTAGAAGGTGATGAAAACAAAGTGCAAAACTGAAATTGTAAGTGTTAGAAGGCAAAAAGGAGGAGAAAACAAGGTCCAAAACTGATGGTGAAGGATCTTTTAAGCTTTAATGGTGCTTTGTTTCGTGGAGCATGACGATGGCGATTCATATTTACACTGCCACCGGTTGGGATTTGACGGGCTTTCTGTCCTTGTTTTATGTTATATTCGCTCCCATGTTTTAGCTCATTCTCGTTGCTTCTTAAACAATCCACCCCTGCAGAATACATATAAATTACTATCGTGTATGTAACCATAGATGCAAAAATATATGTGAAAATGGATGAATACTGACCATGAAATCGTTGTTGTATACTCGGACTATTATCAACCACGGAACATGAACGGGCTTGGTCACTTAAGAACAGAATCAAAAGGTATGCAATGATCGTTGATCTCATTATCAGCTGTGCGCTAATCTTGAATGCCGTTGTGATATTACGAAGATACTTGAATTCTAATCGAGGGAGATTGTTGTTTTAATAAGAAGTCTATGGTAAGCTTCATTTTGAAGCTTTTACTTTAACTTTTTGTTGCATATAAATAATACACTTAAAAAACTCTTTTATAAATCAAGAATCTATCATTTTGTGTTCTTTGTTTGCTGCATGCTACACATCCATAGCAGATCTGCTGATGAAAAGAAAGGGTMTTTTGATGGTGGAGAGTATCAAATCTGTTTTGTGAATAAAAGATCTCTTTAACTTCAATGGTGGTGGAGATGAGACTGAGTAATCACTAATCAGTGTCAAATCGATTGATTCCCCTTCTTTGGTATGAAATGGAGACATCCCATATCTTCTTAGTGACTAAAGCAAAAGACAAGAGAAGTGGGGATAAATTGTGAGGCCCCATTAGAGAGTAGGCATACCTGACTCGGCCTTTTGGCTAAGATCAAGTGTAGTATCGTGAATAGAATAGAATCTGCGAAACGGAAGATATGTATGGAACCATATGAATAAAATTTAAAGCACAAGATTGACTGATTGACGCTGATAAATAATCTCAAAAGCATCACGATCTTAGAGATGTAACATGCAGATCAAAAACAACAATGCTACTAATTTTGAACGAAAAGAGAAGCAAACATATAGAAGATGTTGTAGGAGTCTTGAATCCTACTGTGCAAAGCTTTCAAGCAGAAAGGACAGAAAAGAGGTGGATGCACAGATTTGCATGTACATTAAGCCTTTCGTAGATAGAATCAGTTCTCGTCTACCATCAAGAAAACAACTTTGTTTTTAAAAAACCTTCAACTTAATCAATCAAGGATTTGGGACTAAACTGGCTTAGCGGAATTCTTCAAATAGATAATATAACATCTTAAGAATGGAAAGGATTTCATATGCTAGCTGAAAGAAGTTCATTTAGATGCCTCCCACATTGCTTGAAGAACAAAAAATAGAGAGAGGGGATTCACTATAAAAACCAAGGCCCAAGAAAATAGAACTTATACCTTTCTCGGCCTTTTGGCTAAGATCAAGTGTAGTATCTGTTCTTATCAGTTTAATATCTGATATGTGAGCCATCGGTTCACACGATATTAATCTTATTTTTTATGGGGAAAGATTTACCATAATAGCTTGCTATTGGGATCTTTACGAGTCGCCTTGATGTTGCACTATTGCCTTGGCCTGGCTCACCCCTCCAATCTTATGTTAAAAAAGTTGCTGTTGTATTTTAGCTTTATAAGTGTGATATTGAGTAATAACAGAATCACTCTTTCTGAGGTCAAGTTCTTTATCATTTAAGCCTAATAGCAAATGGAGGTGGTACTTTTCAAATCAAATATTTGTTTAAGTTATGTAGGCACATCAATAATATGAAGACTACTCTAATTACATCACATATGTATATGTGTTTGTGTACCGATTTTCATGGTCATAAAAGCTGGACAGCCTTTCCAGTATATTAAGCCCTTTAAGGTTGTAGAGTACTTCTAGTCTACCGTTGGAAATGACCAAAATAATTTGTAGAAATTACCCTAAACATGATGAATCCAGGACTTGGGACACAAGAGAGTTCAACTAAAATTTAGTCAAATCGTAGCGAAAACATAGAACTAGAATTTACAGCACTTGGCATACTGAGATGGCATCTTGAATAGAATAGAATCTGTGAAATAGAAGATATGTATGAAACCATATAAATAAAAAGGAAATACATTTGAAGCATAAGATTGGCTGATCGACATGATTATCTCCAAACCATCATGATCTGATAGATATAACATGCAGATCAAAACCAAGTTATAAACAACGTTACAATTTTTTGTAGGAAAAAAGAAGCAAACATATAGAAGATGTTGAACCAGTTTTACAAGTCTTGAAGCCTACTGTGCAAAGCTTTCAAGCAGAACGAAGGGTGTTCGGCAGATAAACAAGTTCTAGTCTATATGGTGGCATATGGTATGTATTGAAGGAGTTCTATTTTGAAAATTGAAACGTGGAAACAACAAATCAATAGGTTATGTTAGAAGCTGGCACTTTACAAACTAAAGATTGGTTTAAGTTGTAGAGTCTTGACTAAATAATGAAGACTATGATGCTACCTTGGATTTGCATCTGGTAGTCGCATGCTCGTATACAAGTTCATGGCTTAATTTAAGCTGCATATTTTCCAATTCTAGATAGATTAATGGATACCACGAAGTCCTAGAAAGAGGAGTTGCACAGATTTACAAGTATATTAGGCCCTTCGCGAAAAAATATCAGTTCTAGTCTACCAGTTTGAAAACAATTTTTTGAAAAAAGAAACTTGAACTTAATCAATTGAGGATTTGGGACGCATAATGTTGTTTAGGTAAAACTTGGTGAATTGGTCTTGCAGAAATTTTCAAATAAATAATATAGCACCTTAGAATGGAAAGAATTGCATATGATAGCTGAAAGAAGTTCATTTAAATGACTCCCACATTGCTTGAAGAATGACAAATAGGGAGAGGGGATTCGCTGTAAAAACAATGGCCCAAGTATGTGAAAGGCATACCTTTCTCGGCCTTTTGGCTAAGATCAAGTGTAGTATCTGTTCTTATCAGTTTAATATCTGATATGTAGGCCATCGGTCTACTCGATATTAATCTTATTTTTTATGGGGTAAGATCCATTACAATAGCTTGCTATTGGGATCTTTGAGTGTCACCTTGGTGTTGCACTATTGCCTTGGTTTGGCGCACCCCTCCAATCCTGGTTAAAAATTTATGTTAATTTAGTTTATGATGACATTTAAAAAAACTTGATATATTATATGTCCAAACTCGCAATATGACCCTTTTATCCAATCTTCTGAAGTTGTGGTACTTTGGAATAGGCCACCTTAATTTTCTATCATAGATTTTTTTAAGTAGACTCGGTTAATATACCCTTATATATATTTAAGATGCTTACTAGCTGAACCTAAATTAGACTAGAGGTGTTTAGTTTCCGCACATTGTGGTTATTGGTTATGTTCTTTGTACTTGCTTCTATTTATATTGCTTACTCATATCTATTATATTGATCGTGCTTCTTCATCACTTTCATTCATTTCAGGATGCTCGAAAGATAAATAAAAAAGACCTTCTTGCCTTTTTTTTGTTCCAATAAAAACCCTTTATTTATAGGCACTATGAAGTATGACGATATAAGAGATTGCTAACACTTTATGTTAGAACTCGTCGCACATGGATAGAATGTAGTCTACTAATAACTTCTACCATGGTTTTATGTTGAGTTAGAAGTTATTGGGTCATCCTGTTGCTTTGGGTTTTGGGTGTTACAAATGGTATTAGAACCGATCCTTGTACCATCGAGATTGTGGGGCAAACCTCATCAGATATGACGAGTCCTCAAGGTTGCTCATTTTATTTCACTTCACAATTTTATTCCTTAACAAATCCATCTCTCTCTCTCTCTCTCTCTCTCTCTCTCTTTCTCATAGTTTCTAGTTATATTCTAGCATGTTAAATTTCATTTTCTAGAAACTTCACTAGTAGAAACTTACGGTAACATTCGAAAATCTGAAGATACCCAAACTTGCAATATGACTTTTTATTATCAAATCTTTTGAAGTTCCCGCACTTTGGCATAGGATGGTTTTCATCAGGAAGATGTTTTTTTGAAGTGGACAACTTTTTGGAGAGATTGATGTTGTTTGTGGTTGCTTTGCTCTAAGTATGCTACTGAATCGGCTTCTATAGTTTTAGTGCCGATAATTAAGAATTGATTTTTCCCTACTTGGTGCTTAAAAAACCAAATCACAAGCTTCTGATAAAAAAAACAAGCAATTCTAGTAAGATTTGTAAAATGAATACTTTTATGTTTTGCAGAGATATAAGGTGCCATTTTAGGATTCCATTTCCTAGTACCATGGCCARAATGAACTCCTGCTTCCATCATCTCTTCTAAATTAATGTTCCAATATCTTTTTGTCATTTCTCCTCACACTGCCTCCCCCTTTTGAAAAACAAAGAGAAGAGGTACCCTCAAATAAATAATTGTTCCAATGGAACCTTCTCTTCTACTGTAGTTTGTTTTTTCGGTTTGATTCGGAAACGTTATTTCATTGGTCTTTCTCGTCTTTCTCTCTTTCAAGTTTCAACATTGTATAGTTTAATGGTAAAATTTGATTACCATTAACCCTGAGAATAGTTAACGACTCTTTCGGTTTGAACCTATTCATCTCCTAAAGGGGCCGCCCCTCTGCGCCTATCCCATTTTTTGTGTTTTCCTTATGCTGACCCTCGGCCCCTATGGTCCAACGGTTTAACGCTTTGTGTTAGATTTGAGTAGAAGCAAATAACATTTGAGACAAAAAGAAAGAAGAGCTGAAGCATGGCAGAAGGATTAGGCTAAAAGAAATGCAGAAAAAAGAGCAAAGTTAGAGACAAACAAATTGAAAGCCATGATAGATGAAACAAGACGAAGCACAAAAGAAGGTGGATCGTGAAGGTTCTTATCGCAAAATGTAACTGAATCTTGTGTTTTGAGGCCTGATTGAACCTGATTTATGATCTGTGTATTTTGTGGGGAGAGTTTATGTTTGAGGCTTCAAGTGAAAGATATAGATTATTTTGGTAGGACCATTTCCAACAATCTAAACAAGGCAGAAATGGAACAATCCACAAAAGAAGGTTCCTTCAAACTTCAGAGGCATCCCACATCTCTAGACTAGACAAAATAACCAAACATTAGACTGTTATAGAAACCAAGGCCCAAGGAGGAGAAAAGCATACCTTTCTCGGCCTTTTGGCTAAGATCAAGTGTAGTATCTGTTCTTATCAGTTTAATATCTGATATGTAGGCCATCGGCCTACTC
>NC_037530.1:36810171-36817358 GCF_001531365.2 Cynara cardunculus var. scolymus
TTGCTATTGGGGTCTTTGAGAGTCGTGTTGGTGTTGCATTACAACCTTGGTACATGACTTGCCCCTCCAATGCCATTAAAACTTTTTTTCAGGAATCTCAGAGTCTATTTAGTCTCGTTTTGCGTTATAGGAATCCATTTTTTGCCTTATGATTCTAATGCTTTTTTTAGTTGTAGAAAGGTAGTTTCTAGAGATGATGGTATTGGCAAAGACCCTTGTTGTGCAGGCAATTGCAAAACCCAGCTATAAGATACTGTCTAATTTGGGATAAAAAGTTGATTACCGCCAACTTCAACCAGGCCCACGCAGAACCCGCCTCCAAAGAAACCAGTGGGTCTGATGATGAAAAGAAAGAGTATTTTGGTGGTGAAAAATAAAAGGTCTCTTTAATGGTGGTGGAGCTGAGCTGCCATTCTTGTGTGAGACTAACAGGATGTCTGCCAGCTTACTAATGCCCCTTTTTGGTATGAAAAACTTTATCAAAAAACTTTCAAGAAACTTTCTTTCTTTCGGTTTGTATTGCTATTGTAGATCATGTTTCAGCGACTTTCAAGAAGAACCCCCCCCCCTCCCCACTTGATCGTGCTTCTTCATCACTTTCATAATTTCAGGATGCTCGAAAGATCCAAATAGAAAGATAAATAAAAAAGACCTTCTTGCCTTTTTTTTGTTCCAACAAATTCCCTTTATTTATAGGCACTATAAAGTATGACGATATAAGAGATTGCTAACACTTTATGTTAGAACTCATCGCACATGGATAGAATGTAGTCTACTAATAACTTCTACCATAGTTAGAAGTTATGGGGCCATCCTGTTGCTTTGGGTTTTGGGGTGTTACAAAGTTATTTGGGGTGTTACAAAGTTATTTGGGTTTTGGGGTGTTACAAAATTATTCTCGAGAAGAAGCAGATTCTATTTATTTGATTGTCGTGTTCAAAGTTACAGAAAATTTTCATGAGAAACAATCTGAACTTAGAACTCGTAGAAGGCGAGAAGGAAAGAACAGAGTCCAAAACTGATGGTGAAGGACCTTTTAAGCTTTGATGGTGCTTTGTTTCGTGGAGCATGGCGATCACGATTCATATTTGCACCACCACCGGTTGGGCCGTGATGGCCTTTTTGTCCTTCTTTCAGAATATATTCACCCCTCCCATGTCGTGCCTCGTTTTCTTTGCTTTTTAAATAATCCATCCCTGTAGACTACATATAAATTATTATCGCTTTTGTAACCATAGATGCAAAGGTTTATGTGACTATGGATGAATACTCACCATGAAACTGCTGTTGTATCCTTGGACTATCATCGACCACGGAACATGAAAGGACTTGGTCTTGTAAAAACAGAATGAAAAGGTATGCGATGATCGTTGATCTCATTTTCAGTTGTGTACAGATGCTAATCTTTGAGTAGCTTTGTAATATTACAAAGAGACCTTAATTCTAGTCAATGGAGACTGTTGTTCTAATAAGAAGGGCAACGATAAGCTTCATTTTGAAGCTTTTACTTTAATTTTTGTTGCATATAATTAGGACACTTAAAGAACTTCTTTATAAATAAATATTGATTGTGGGGCATGAAAAAGAATCTCCCATTTTTGTTCTTAATGTGTTTGCTGCTACACATCCATGGATGATCTGATGATGAAAAGAAAGAATATTTTAATGGTGGTGGAGCTGAGCTGCCATCCTTGTGTGAGACTCACAGAATGTCTGCCCGCTTTACCAACAAATCCTCACATTTATTAATGCCCCTTTTTGGTATGAAATGGATGCCCCCATATCGTCTGAATGACAAAAGGCAGAGACGAGAGGAGTGAGCATAAATTGCAAGGCCCAGTTAGAGGGAAGGCATACCTTTCTCGGCCTTTTGGCTAAGATCAAGTGTAGTATCTGTTCTTATCAGTTTAATATCTGATATGTAGGCCATCGGCCTACTCGATATTAATCTTATTTTTTATGGGGTAAGATCCATTACAATAGCTTGCTATTGGGGTCTTTGAGAGTCGCCTTGGTGTTGCACTATTGCCTAGGCCTGGCTCACCCCTCCAATGCCATAAAAAAACTTTTTAGCAGTTGCTTGTCAATATCACATTATGGTTAATAAAACAGCTGTAAATTTACCATAATTTTGTTTCAGCAGTCTGTTTAGGCAATTGCAAAACACAACTATAAGTTACTGTTTAACTTGGGAAAATAGTTGATTACCCCCAACTTCACCGGCCCCATGCGGAACCCGCCTCCAAAGACACCATTGGGTGTGCTGGGTTCGAAAGTCTATCCTCTTCCTCCTCAAATAGAGATTTTTTCTTTCGACCATATTTCGATTGCCAAACTATTGTCAAAGTAGGAGTTCCCATCCGTCGAGAGAGATGCACCCTAAGGAAGATATGAGATTTTTGATTTAGAAGTTTCTTATAATTTAATCCATAACAATTTTGGACTGCCCTAAACTTTAAAGTCTTTGTAAAGGATGAAGTTTCCAAATAACAAGAGATATGTCAAAAGCAGGTCCGATTATGGGACATATTTCCAAATAACAGGTCAGATTATACCCTACTGACTTGATATCTTCCCACCAGTTTTGCTAAACTTTGCTTTACTTGATTCTAGAGATGCACAAGACTCTTGCTTTTCGCACCTGGGCCCGGGCCTTTCCAAACAATTTTTCAGTAAGCTGAAAAAAGTGCAGGCTTTTCAGGGTCAGGGCCGGGTTTGGGGTTGAAAGAGGGTTTGATCGGACTTTTTAAGCTGAGCTTTCCGCGCTTTTTCATGTCAGTCCTTTTCGAGCCGAATTTTAACCTGACATTAGAAAAAGTTGGTCTTATCGGGATTTAATGTCGAGCTTGGGC
This sequence comes from Cynara cardunculus var. scolymus, assembly GCF_001531365.2. Lineage (NCBI taxonomy): Eukaryota > Viridiplantae > Streptophyta > Magnoliopsida > Asterales > Asteraceae > Cynara > Cynara cardunculus. The sequence continues at coordinate 36,813,024 of NC_037530.1, forward strand.
TTGGGCTTACTAGGCCCAGGTCCAGACCAGGCTTGTGCATCTCTACTTGATTCAGTGTGGCATCTCCGGAGAGAGTACTAGCTAGTATACAATCATGGGCAACGAGATGATGATAAAAACCACATAAAAAGGAAGAAAGTTATAGACCGAAGAAATAAAATTTCATGATATGTAGTTTGTAACGGCATCTCTTTTAGTTTAAGTTTATGATCAACGCTAACTTTAAGATCAATGGTGTGGATTTAAGCTTGACGACTTTGATTTAAGTTCTATTAGGGTATGAGCCTGCTTTTTTTCTTTCGAGTTGGAGCGTATCAAACAGTAGGCAGAAGATAGAAGTGAAGCAACCAGTTTAGGTGTGTCCCACATAGCCTAAGCGAAAGAAAACATACAACTATTGATGCATGTCAATGGAAGCTAACAGTTTGTCATCAGCTTATTGGTTAAGTACTTTTATATTGATGCAAGTATTATCATTCTTAATATAATTCTTGTGAAGAGGCAGATGATATTGGGACTACACCTCAGGTTAACAGTTTTAGTGCACGCCCCATTCGTGGCGTCACCTCAAACCCACACCTACCTTGAGTGTCCAATTCCATGGAGTTTCTGCTCAAGGACTCTTGAACCTTAGTGACTACCCCTTTCTCTAGTCAAGATCCACCTCAAGAATCTCGTTGGACCTTTAGTGTCTACTTGCTAGCGTTTCAAAGAGTCCATATTCACAATTGTCTCAATTATAGCACCCAATCCTCGACATAAGGATTAGAGCTCTAAAGTCACCATCTATGCATATATAAACATGTATTCTCCATGAAGATTCAAATGTGTGACCATAACTCCTTTATCCATACTCACTCCTCATTTGAGGTGTTGTGGTTACCTGTGAAGTCTATGGAGTTGGTTTTATGCTTACAATCTTCAATCATATGGTTTTTGGCTTCAGTTCTAAGCCAAACTAAATAAGAATTTCCATATCTATATATGAACATGATCTGGCTTAGAAATAAACCAAACAAAATAAGAATTCTCTCATTTCACCTCTTAGAAACCTAGCACGGTGTCGGTATCATGTACATCGTTTTGGATGTATCTTGAAATGCAGTGCAGAGGAAATATAACCACACTCAAAAATCCTTTAATTCTGTATGGCTTGCTGCTAATTATTAATTAAAGTTATGGGTGAAGCGGAAGAAAAGAATGGATGCATAAGAATGGAGGTGATCACAATAATGGTATGGAAATATTGTATCAAGAATTGGACAGTTCTCTGTGTCATTCAAATAAATAGAAAGCTGCTAAAAACGGAAAACAACATAAACTTATGGTATGTTAGAAGGCGGTGGATAAACTTTTTGGTGAATTCTAAGAAATACATGGGAACTGAAAGAGGTGCGTATGAAAGCTGAAGTAAGTTCAGTTAGATGAGTCCCACATTGCTTAAAGATTAGAAAATAATGAGAGGGGATCCACTACAGAAACGAAGATCCAAGATGGCAAAAGGCATACCTTTCTCGGCCTTTTGGCTAAGATCAAGTGTAGTATCTGTTCTTATCAGTTTAATATCTGATATGTGAGCCATCGGCTTACTCGATATTAATCTTATTTTTTATGGGGAAAGACTTATCATAATAGCTTGCTATTGGGGTCTTTGATAGTCGCCTTGGTGTTGCACTATTGCCTAGGCCTGGCTCACCCCTCCAATTTTAGTTTAAAATGTCATTTGCAGTTGAAGTTCAGAAGCAGAGTTTGAGTTTTCAAGTTGCTCATATATACAATCTACTGCATTAAGTAGGTCTTAGCACCCAAAAGATTGGTGACCTCTAACATGGTCACTTGAAGTAACATCGTAAATGTGAAGATTGTGTTGACCCACTTTTGCCATTTTGGTTTCCCCTTTTCATTATCTATAAAAATAGCATTCTTGCTTATTTTAAGGACCGTGATGTATAAGAAAAAGTGATAATGCTGGGTAATAACAATTTGTTGAGATTCACAAATGCAGAAATTGTCAAGGGTGAAATACTTGATCAATGGCAATCAACAATCTAACAGGCCAGATTATACCCTACTGACTTGATATCTTCCCACCAGTTTTGCTAAACATTGCTTTTCGCACCTGGGCCTGGGACTTTCCAACCCATTTTTCAGTAAGCAGAAAAAGCCGCAGGCTTTTCAGGGTCAAGGCCAGGTTTGGGGTTGAAAGAGGATCCTGATCAGACTCTTTCAAGCTGAGCTTTCCGCGCTTTTTCATGTCGGTCCTTTTCGGGGCCAACATTAGAAAATTTTGGTCTTATCGGGATTTAATGTCAGGCTTGGGCTTGGGCTTGGGCTTGGGATCGGGCTTACTAGGCCAGGTCCAGACCAGGCTTGTGCATCTCTACTTGATTCAGTGTGGCATCTTCGCATGGAGTACTAGCTAGTATACAATCATGAGCTACTGAAGTGCTCTTAAAGCACCAAAAAGGTAGAGAGCAGGGTAACAAGATTATGATAAAAAAAACACAGAAAAAGGAAGAAAGTTATAGACTGAAGAGATAAAATTTCAATGTATGTAGTTTGTAACGGCATCTCCATTTTTAGGTGCAACGCTAACTTTATGATCTATGGTGCGGATTTAAGCTTGACGACTTCAATTTAAGTTTTATTATGGTATGAGCCTGCTTTTTTCCTTTGGAGTTGGAACGTATCAAAGAGTAGGCAGAAGATAGAAGTGAAGCAACCAGTTTAGGGGCGTCCCACATAGCCTACGCGAAAGAAAATAGACAACTGAGTAGCTTTAAAAACCAAGGCTTAAGGAGGAGAAAAGCATACCTTTCTCGACCTTTTGGCTAAGATTAAATGTAGTATCTGTTCTTATCAATTTAATATCTGATAATGGATAAAAGAAGACCACCACAAAAATTAGGATAATGATAATGGATAAATTGAAGACCATAAGAAATTTTTATTTCTTTTTGGATTCAAACTTGAGATCTCCAGACACTTTTGACCTTTGGAGTCCAAGCTCAAACCAATCAAGTGGTTCCCATTTTCATTATTGGTTTCTTTTTCAAAACATTCAATCACATTGGAACTTTTGAAAAATGTTTCCTAAGTCACCAAACAAGTCTCATTGAATAAAGGAAAAGTCAACGGTATATTTAAATCGAGATCACGGTGACTTCTAAATTCGTACATTGTTTTTATCATCATAAATAACATTGAATTCAAGAAATACTAATAATTCATATAAAATCAATCAATAATTATTTTTAAATTAATATTATCTACCATATCATTTACATAACATCATTAATCCGTTCCATAGTAAAAAACATCCTATGATAAACTTTAATATATAGATTGACATCTTTTGGGATCATAATTTTACTATTCAAAGTAACACTTTATGTAAATTAATATAAATTAGTTGGGGTTTCCATTTACTATAAGTCAAAGTTTTTCATCACTGTTTTAAACTTTTAGGGTTAAAACAAAAAAATTCGAAAACGTAAGGTCATGTTAGTCCTAGTTTGAGATCTTGTTCTTGTTTTGAAGATAGAAGACTAAATAGGTTACAAGGAGTCAATAATGTATGAAAAACTAGGATATTTTTGAAATCCTGAATATAAATATAAGTTGGACTGTCTTAGATAGTCGAATTTTTTTACCAAAAGATATGAGTTATTGAGAGATGAATAATGGAAAATAAATCAAGATTTTATAGGAAAATAGGTCAAACGAACGACCAATTAACTTTTTGGTTTTTGAGGGAGTATTTTTTTGGTTCACTCAATGACCAAGGCTAAAAATGGGGTTGGAATCAAACCTGTAACCATATTTTGAATATTTGTTCATACGTGAAGGATCGTATGAGAAAAAAAATTAAAATGAGAAGCATAAAAAAAGATCTGGACCCTTGATCACCTTTAATTTCAAATTAACTCATGAATCGTATTTGATACTGTAACACCCCGAAATTCTCTTTCGTTCCGCTACGAGGTATTCTTATGTTTTCTCTTATTCTTGAATATTTTAAGTATATATATATATACTGGTATATGTAAATATATATATATATATATATATATTATATATATATATGTATTTATTAGAGTGCTTTTATGTAAAGGAAATAATAAAAAAAAATGGAAAAAGGGGGGGGTCTTACATGAGGTACTTTGACCCATACTTCCATCCAATCAAAGGTGGTCACCACACCTACCTAAGGGTCCTTACCTACTAGGATGAGAAGGAGGCATGGTCTAGATTTCTCCCTAACCCATTTTGCATCCACTCACGAAAAGCTTCCCTCCCTTGTGCTTCCTCCTCCACGCAGCTGTTGCTGCTGCC
>NC_037530.1:36819308-36826090 GCF_001531365.2 Cynara cardunculus var. scolymus
TTTATTTCTCTTGCGCGTTGCGTTTTTGGACATTTCGACTTTTGAAGAATGTTAGAAACCCCCGTCTTTAATCTAGATTTAGGATGTAGATTAATAAGTCGTTATTTATCATCTCGATTAGCCGGATTGTAACCGCCATTCTATTTCTCTTATTGGTTAAATTTTATTTTATGCTTTGGGCTCTCTCTCTCTCTCGTGATTTTTTGGTATATGTATTTTTGGGGTGTTACAGATACAGTGCATTTCATCCTAATATACATCTAATTACAATTCTCATCTTAACTTTTCAACCGTTTGTTAATATCCAGGTTTTGTGAGCATACGTAATTTCATGGTCAAACGATTTGAGATAAAAGGGAGGTGAGGAATCGAAGATGGAGAAATATATTATAAGCAAGCATTAGAGTAAACTTCAATTTTAGTCCTTGTTGTTTACACAAAACTATAAAATAGTCCCTTTACTTTCATAAATATAAAAATGATCAATTATAGTTTGCGTTTTGCTTTCAAGTTTTGTAAATGAGATGGACAAAATTGTATATATTAAGTTTTCTTGTATATCAAGTAGGCATGGAAAAAGGGCAGGGATGGGACGAGTTTTTTAATCCCCTGCCCTGCCCCCGGTTTTTATGAATGCCCTCAACGGGTATGGGGATTAATATTTCATCCCCGGTTTATTTTCCAGTCAAAACCCGATCCTCGTCTCTGGTCAAGACATAATTTTAGAAAATAAATCATATATATATATATATATATATATACACACACACACATATACATATATTATATAAAATATATTAATAAAATTATATACTAGGTACGGAGCGGGTAAGGGGATACTGTAAAATTCAGGCTTTCGCCCATTGTCCAAGATTCCCCACTGCTGCCTCCCACGGGAGTCCGGACTTTAAGTGAGTCAAAACCGGAAGGAGGGGACAAATGTCAGTTCTATAAGGCAAGAAAGCATTTTGCGAATGAAACGCAAACTAAGTTGCTATTTCTCCTTGGATTTGAACCTGCAACCTCCTGATACTTTTGATCTTTGGAGCCAAGCTCAAACCAATCAGACATCACCCTTGTGGTTGAAAATAAAGTTTTTTTTATCTATATGACTCTAACAAATTCTCTATCTTGTTATCTAAAATAGAGAAACATAAAGAACAGTCCAAATATAAAGAATTGTTTTATAGAGGAGAGAGAAATGAATTTTTTATTCATTCCACCAATAAGATTGAATCAATATTATTATATAGAGAAGTTTCTTTCAAGTGTATTGGGATCATAAAATTATATAATATTTAAATAATAAAATAAAGAATCAGTTGGAAATGAATGTAATTTATTTTAGAGATTTTAACTTTTGGTTTTTTATTATAGAGAAATTATAAAGAATATGTTGTTGGTCAAACTTGACAACATTTCATTCTAATTCTTTCAAAGTCAAATTTCTTTAACAGATTCCATTTCACCCAAAAACATTTTGCGAAAGAAAAGCAAACTAAGTTGCTATTAGCTATTTTAAGGCATATATATGTCAAATGATTCAGTAAAAACCTTAGAGCATCTCCAATAGCCCTTTAGCCCTGAAATGGAACGAACCCTGATTCATATCATACCCATGAACTCACAAACGAGCCTGCACCAGTCTTTTTGTTCATGAACCGAGTCGTTTACAATCCGTGCATGCACATCCACCCTTCAGACGATTGATACGAGCAAATCAGACCAAAACGTATACATATATAAACCCGTATATATCACGAAATCATAACCAGTTTTTCACACCAAAACTCCAAGAACATGCAGCATGCTGATCATCTAATAAGATACGGGCTCGGAAGACAGTTCTTAACAGTAGCACAATATGACCAATGAAGCCAAAATCATATTGAATCCCTGGTGTAATGGCTTTTTATTCATCCGTACAATCGATCTTGAATAAGGAAACATACAATCGATCTCTTTGATTACTTGATTACAAGTGATGATCGAAGATGGAGCGTGTTCAAAGTTTCCGATAAGCATGAATCAAGATAAGTATTTTGCCACAAATGCTTGAAAAAGACTCGTAATAACGAAGACCGAAATCCATAGTTTATCTGATACAAAAAGAAAAACAAAGACAACATCCGTATTCCCACATTAAATGATGCAGATGATGACACAAAGAATGAATCGAATTTGAACGAATGATACCATCAAGAAGCAAAGATCAGTGTAATCTATATCTCGAATATTGCTAATTAAGGAAAGTATGATGCAATCACTATGTAATTACCTAAAATCTCACAACCATTAATGCTAAACTCCTGAAGAAATGGTAAAGCTAATAGGGTATTGATGTACTTCATTCAATGGGGCGGTCGTACTTCGATCTGCTTTCAAACTCTCTTCTACAGAAAAGCAAGAACTTATCTCGTTTTCCATACCGTCAGCATCTTCTTCAGACCAAAAATAGAGCTCTTCTTCGGACCCATCTGAAAAAGATGAGAAACTGATCTCATCATCATCCTCACTTTCAGACATCATCGATGAACTGATGGCATTTATGTCCAAAACCTCTGGTTCTTCGACTTTATGATCATCATCTTCATCGTCACCAATACCTTCTAGGAACGGATGAGCTAACAGCATCTCCGCCGTCCATCTGTACATAGCTTTTCTAGAGAAACAACCCTTCAAGAAACTCCTTGCTTCTCTTGATATAGTGGTGGGAATGGAAGGAGATTCGTTGTTTTCACCGATACGAGATAGAATCTCGTCGCCGTTGGTTTCCGGTTTCGAATCCCATGGTGGTTTCCCAGTTAACATCTCAAGCAAAACACACCCAATTGTCCAGATATCAGAAGGAGGCTCTTGGACACCGTCGATCACAACTTCCGGCGAAAAGTACATCGGAGTTCCTCTCCAATAAGACACCGACTTGCTCTTCTTGCTCTGCTTTGCCCTCTTTGCTAATCCCAGATCACCAATCTTGGCCGTAAAACCACCATCGACAGAACTTGCGACGAGCAAGATATTTTCAGGTTTCAAATCGCAATGAACATAGCCACAATGATGAATATGACGTAACCCACGAAGAATTGACCTAGTATGACGTCTAGCATCAAATTCCGGCAACCCATTCCCATCGGATTTCTTGATGAGATCAGCTAGGGTTCCGCCGGAGCCATACTCCAGCAGCAAATTGTACACCATCTGACCATTCTCACCGGTGGTAATCTCTTCCCCAAAACATCTGATCACATTACGACACCCACGAATGTTATTCAAAACCTCTCGTTCCTTTTGAATTGAAGATGAAACAGAGACCTCAGCCGATTTGACAGCCATGATTGGTGGATAAGAGCTGTATCTGGATTTGGGTTTCTTCAAATTCGCAAGAAAAACAGACCCAAAACAACCTTTTCCAATCAAAGAACCTCTAAACCAAGCCATTCCATCTCCATAGTTGCTATGTTCTTGCTTCCTTCTCTTTCGCTCAGAATTCTCATCAGTGATTAAACTCCTCTTCTTCCCATTCTCTTCCGTCAAAAGCAACTCCATTCTCCAAATGCTGTAGGTCTTTTTCTGATAGCTTGATTAGGAAACAAAGGCAAATAAAGATAGGTCGACAGATTAGGATGTATGATAATTAAAACAACCCAACTGATTCCTAATTCAAAATTTTGACCTTTTTCCCTTGTTCTTGAATTTGAAGAAGTGAGAGTAAATTGGATGAATTTAGGGTAAGAGGGTTATGAAGATGAAAGAAAAGGGAACATAAAGGAAATTTAGGGTTTACGAGTGTGGGGTTGTGCAATTTTTCGTTGTTTCTATGGAGTTTCTAAAATTAGGCGTGTGGGGGATTGGCAAACAGGCAGCCGCGTTTCCTTCAACTTCAAAAGGTACGACAGGAGGAACTATTTTTCTTTTCCTTTTTAACGGAATAACTGTCACCCAATTGTCTTTCGTTTTTTTTTTTTTTTTAAATACAATAAAACATAAATTCCAATTCCAATTCCAATTCCAATTCCAATTCCAATTCCAATGTATATGGAAAATGCAGTTACCATGTTGTTCAAATTAAGGTAAATTTGTTACAACTCTCTTTTTGCATAACTGATAATCAGATACATTTATATCTTATGAGTTATTAATGTTTCTGTATTGTTATAGAGATCGTTATTGATTAAGAACGAAAACCAAGACGTGATGGTTTGTAAAGCAAATTCAATTTTGCATCACTCGACAACAAGTTTTCAAGGTTATCAGTTGCTCCCGATCATTGCGACCTTTTAACCAGAAGGGTTTTAGGTCAAATAGCAATCTCTTGAGTCAGTAAGAAGGGTGGTTCTTCTTACTCTCGGGTTCGGTTCCAATTAGGTGCGGAAATCCGTGGATTAGTGGCGCCTTTTAAGTTGTCGATGCCACTTTCAAAGAACTTTTAAGACCTCTTCACACCCATGATCTAGTTTAAACGCTCCAAATCCTAAATCCAATTTAATCCTTTCTTTATAGATGTAATACGCATCAAACCGTTGGAACTTGTATTTAAGACTTAACACATCCAGCCGTTGAACTTATATTTAAGACTGGTAAACTAAATGATAAGTCAGATATTGGTTGATAAGCTAGCTAGTTGGTAGCTCTGATAATATTTACTATTTATCGATAATCAATACCAATTGATGTTATCAGGGGTATAATTGGAAGAAAGCGACAAAAAGCTTCTGAAACTTATTGAAATGATAAACTAATTTATATGCTGCTTTTTGCTCATTTTAAGTCTCGATAGAGCTTTTGAAATAAGCTCAAAAAATAAGTTAACTTATGTCTATTAAGCATAATTTTTATTAACACCCGAAGTGTATGCTTAACAATCAAATGATTTTATATGTAACTTCTTTTTAATATTAATTGTTGTAAATGCTTTTGATAACAGTTTCTCACAACTTTATTACGTATAAAATGGATTGAAAAATGTTCTCGAAATGAACAAAAAACTTTATCTATAAAGTTAAATATATCTATACTATATTATAAAGTATTTGACAAAAACTTTTAAAGCCATTTTTTATGCACGAAGTACTGTTTATTAATGTATATTACTTAAAATTCAAGATCACAAATAAGTTGTGCGTAAGGACAACTTATTAAAGCTCTACCTTTGAATTTGTGTAACTAACTGTAGATAAACATAATCAAATACAGGATAAACATCTCATTTTAAATATAAAAAATCTTAAATATAATTAGAATAATCATTGAGTTCTAACAAAATACTTAATGATTATCTTTATAAAAAATTATATTATTAAACCTAAATTAAATTACTTTGTTACGTTAAATTATATTATAATAAAAATGTTGAATTAAAGAAATTACAAAAAATTAGAACTTTTAAATAGTTAATTTGATACTAATATTGATATTTTTTTTTTTTAAATTTTATAATATTTTCAATTTTTATATCTTATTCAAAAATAAAAACATTATCGTTTTCTCAGAACCACATAAAACTGTACTATATCGATATAGGTAAAGAATAAAATAAAACATTCCCTTCTAGTATATATTAATTAACATGGATATTCAACTTGTTATACGAACCAATTAATTTCAGGATGTCCATCCATTTTACGGATAATCTAAAATCATCGTATTTGAACCTTCGTAACCACTGACCACAAAGAAAAATTATATTATACCGTGTGAGGTTTCAATAATACCTTGTAATATCGTCAACACTTAAAAACTATTATAAAATTAAAATAAGCACATAACAACCATAAAGTTGACGTTATCAAAGAGAAATTATGTTGAATAAAAATAGTTGACCAATCAATCAAGTGAAAGAGTTGTGCATAGTTGACCAATGCAAGGGTGTGAGTGTCATAATTGGTCCAAAATTTGTTTGAAATCTTCAACATGGTCAACATGGCCACTTTCAATATTCAACCATCCATGTTTATTTATTTATCAATAAATTACAACTGATTTAGATGGTGTTTGTTTTTTAAAATATATTAAAGTTTGAAGTTTTATTTTTATTTTTAATTGATAAAAGGTTATGGTAAAGTTTAAAATCCGAATAAGTAAGATTGTTTATTTTTGTAAACTGATAAATGTCTGAATTTTTATTTAAATTGTCTATTTTACCCATTAGAAATTTATAGTTATTCATTATAACTATAAATTTCTAATATTTATTCATTATCATTACAAAATTTATATCTAAATTATATAATTAGCATTTATTTAAACGAAAATATGTCATTAATGGTATTTAGCACATTTAAATCATATTGAGAGAGGTGATGATCGATTTGGTAAATGATCAATTAAGGTTAATCGATTGAGAAAAGCCATTGTTAAAGGTTTGAAGAACAATAAAGATAAATAAGAGAACAATAAGACATAAATGTCTCTGAAATTTTGGAAAAACAAATAGTCTGAATGGTCTTACCTCTTAACGAATCAGACATAAGAAGTTAATAAGAGTTGGTTTTAAAAAAACAAGCAGGACGTGTAATGTCTGAAAGTAGAACTTAAACTTCAATAAATTGAGGTTTCATCCTCCAAAGATGCATTTTGTTATGAAAGTGAGACCTGACTAATAGCTCCATCGAATTTATAAGTTAGAGATAGGGGTAAAATTGTTCAATCATATTTTAAATTCCATTTTCATATATTTTATTAAACCTTAGGGACCAAAAATGTAGTTTACTCTTAAATATATAATGACTTATTTTTATGTTGAAACTAAAAATAATAATTTAATTTTTAGTTTTTTATTCAAT
>NC_037530.1:36828250-36897876 GCF_001531365.2 Cynara cardunculus var. scolymus
TATATATATATATATATATATATATATATATATATATAACTACAAATAGTTTGTGTATTTATTATTTTTATTTATTAAATTTAAAATTATTATATTTTATTTATTTATTAGATAAAGTTATTGACATAATCATTAAGGTTTAGTAATTTAGGATATGGTTGGATGATTTTATCCCTAATTTTAACGAATAAATTAGACGGAATTAGTGGTACAGTCTTATTTTTCAGAGTAAAATGCATATCTGAAGGATAAAAACTCGACTTATTGAAGTTTAGGTCCCATTTTATCCCATTTCACTAAACCTCAAGAACCAAAATTACAGTTCACTCTTTATACGAATGATTATGTGAGAATGCGAGTTACTGTGAAAAGCGTAAGAAATGATCAGGACCCTTGATCAGTTTTAATCTCACCTCCACCCCATGAATTGCGCTTCTCACGGGAAAATTGATCTGGTGTTACTCATTAGTGTAAATATTTAATTAAGATTGATTTAAGCGTGAATATCATTTTTTTATCGTGCTCACTATGACTTTCATTCTCACCAAAACTCAATCATTACTATTTATTTATTTACAGAGTAAATTACGTTTCCCGTTCATCTAGTTTGTTAAAAGTTATGGTTTTAAATTTACGGTTTCCATGTCTATAGTTATACAATTTATTTTCAACCCTTTGGGTAACTTCTACCTTAGATATGAAGGACGAAAACAACAGAGAACCGTAAACCATATAAACCGAAACAAAAATATACTGTAAAATAATAATAAACTGTATATCATAAAGATAAAAATAGTAATTTTAAAAGCATATGGACCAAATAGCAATTTTCAATAAAGTACAAGAACTAGAAACCTAATTTACTTTTATTTATATCATGACAAGTTGACAATATTACATAGCGTTAAAACGGCCGGTGCGATTATAATAAATTTAGATTAAATTGAGTCAAGCATGTTAATTCATCAATATATTTCTATATCTTTTTGATTTTTAAATAACTGTACAATAAAAACAGTAACTGTTTTTAATAAACCAGAGGTTATCTGTTCGAGTTTTTCTTTTTTAGATTTACCTGTTAATTTAGTAAAAATAAAATACAACATAAAATAACTCGATATCACACATGATTTTGCCTGGAAATCAACTTCTTTTACAATTTCAAATTCTAGAAAACTCCAAAAAGATCTATACCTTACTCAAGTTTCTAGTAAAGACTTTACTTATTTTTAAAGAGAACGACAATTTTAGGGGTTAGGGTTGGAAATTAATTATTAATTTCATATAAAATATTTATATGAAAAAAAACTGTCAGTTTTTAAAGGGTTTGATTTTTGTTGATCCATATCAACAGGTTTTAAGTGGGTTAGAAGCTTGAAAATAAGCGTTTTGGTTTACCCGTTACTAATCAAATGTTGTTTCAAGATTCTGACAAGTTGATGATAGTTTTTTCTGATGTCCTAAGCAAGAAATTAAAGAAACATAAATTCAATACCTCAAACAATATGTTCGAATAAGAACATACATATCCATACGTAGGTTTTTTAAACAAGAACAATAATAAAATAAAAAGCACATAGAAACAGCTAAATCGCATATCAAAGAAAAAACACATTGAAACGGCTAAATCATGTGTGATTTTAAACCAATGATTAATACAATGGTATGTGGCGAGATGGCTCATGACCATGGTCAAGGCCAAAGTCGTATGAATCACGTGTGGTGACTGACCAGTACAGACGACTCGTGAGCAATTTTACACGTGATTTTAATGTAAAATCATATGTGATTCAAGAGGTTTCTTATTTAATTAATTGCTCTCATAATAAATGGACTTTACGAATCCATGAAATAATATCCATATCAAAAAAAGTTCGGTTATAAACGGTAATTGTGAGTTGTGAATTTGTGATATTTCCGTTAGGAGGCGGATTTAAGGGATGTTTACCAAATTTTTTAGTAAGTCATGTATGGATAAATTTGTCAGTCCGAATAAATGAGTATTGTTGTTTACTTTTTTTTATCTGAACCAACACTCTGAATAACATAAATGACAGATTTACCTTCCAATATTAATTATTTGAGCATCAAAACAGAAAATCATAAAGAGGTTGACGATAGGGTGTCTCATTTGAGAAGGAGCGATGCTTTAAATAAGGGGTAGATGTGTCATTTTTGGTGCTGAATGAGGACAACACACTAATTCTATATGTGCGATTAAATCATGTTTTGTGTGAATAAGCCATAAATAAACAACCCAAATAAGTTATATGAATAAGTCAAATAGACCAATAAACCTAATTAAACTGTAAAAAAAAAAAAACCCTTCCTTTTGGTTTACTTTGGTGTAGCAGGGGATTTGCCCCCAATATAACGCCCCCAACCATTAAACTCCAATGTCCCCAAACCAAACCCTAAAACCGACATCTCCGTTCTCACTTCTCGACAGGTAAAACATTAAACAGAGAGACGAGTGTACACTACAGTCTCGATTCCAACAGCCTTTATTCTGTTTGCTATTGCTATAATTGGTGATTAATTTCTGAATGTTGTGTGCGATAGAAAAAGAATCATTTACAAATATTATAAATGAAGATGTAATTAACCATTTTCGAAAAATGAAGTCTCATATATGCCCCCAACCACAATATATTCTGGATCAGCCACTGGTTCTCACTCGTATTTTCTTACTGATATCAAGCTCAGATCGATAAACTAAGCGTGGAGATGAAGAATAAGAAGAAGGGTCATAATATCAAAGATATCACCAGGGGAGACGCCGTGGTACAAAACCTATCACCTTCGAAAGTACTTCTATCACATTTGATTTGCGGGATTGGGTTAGCTTCGTCGTTTTGGCTAGCAATTAATATATACTCTATCAATTTGATCGATAATCCAGCTTCAACTCTCCGTTTAATATGGGTAATTACTCGTTAAACTCATCGATCCATTTTATGATCTGAAAACTGTTCTTAATAAATTATTTGTAGCATTCTTTCTCTTTTGATCAGTATGTGAAAGGCTTATTACAGTCATAAGTTCTTATATACTACTTTTGAACTAAATCTTGATGATGATGCATTGAGCCCCAATTATGACTATCAACTGTTCTTCCTTTTGCTGTTGTCAATTATATTTCAGGTTCTGATAATTTCTAGAAAATTGAGACTTGTGCTTGAATTGGGGTATGAGTGATTTACCAAAAGTATGCAATTTGTTAGTAGAATACTGGAGAGTAATGCAATGTAGGGAAAGCTGATTGCGACTCTTCGCATTTAAGCACTCATATGCTCTGCCATAATTTTGGTAAATGAACAGATTATATGTTGATTTCTGTGACGAAATGAGATTGAAGAAGCATAAGCACTTATGAAACACTTCTGGGCGAAAAATAATTCTTTATATATTCAGAAGTAGTGAGATTTCTAAGCAATTTATGTTCTATAATATCCATTGGAATTGACAAATCAGGAAGGCAATTCCAAAATTATGTGGCAATACTATATGTTCTATCCTCACTACTAAAAAGTCAATTCATACTCATCTCTCAAACACCATTGGAGTGGTGATCAAATCTCAATCTTCTGTCACTAAAGCCTGGATAACACTAATTCAGTTTCAATCTATGAGGATAACTTTTTTGGCTCCTAAACAAATTCTTTCAGAAAGAGATTACTATCTCTACTTTCATTTTTTATGCTTTTTGCTAAATACCAACCTATAGGCACCATCATGTTGAACCAATGGTGTAAGACCTTGTCAGGCTCCCTCAATAATCGTTATTTTGTTAAGACATCAATTTGTGGTAGCCTATCATGTTGAGGAGTAAGGAGGTTTTCTTCTTGCTACTAAGCGGTGTTCATTTTTTTTGAAACGGTAGAAGATTTTATTAAACTGAAAGGCAACCAACAATAACCTGATAAACCACATCAAACCAAACCAAAAGTACCCAATATATTTCATTCGAAAGAAAGAGTTGTAGGATGTATGCAGGCTTTTCCATTAGAGGCAGTCAGGCTGCCTCTGTGAAGACCCCCAACATGCGGAAAAGTTTGGTAGAGACAAGTTTTGTCAGAAAAGTTTTTTATTTTATTTTGGAAGTTGTGAGGAATTTGAGAAGACACTGGAGAGCACAAGGCATAGGAGAAAAGTTCTAGAAAAAATGTGTGCAAGCAAGCACCAAAGACATCAGACAATAAATAATAAGACCACATTCGAGAAAAAGAACGCCAAATTTCACAAAACGAGGTACTAGAACAGGATCCACTTATTCCAACCATGCTAGGACCTTGCTATCCTTTTGGTCGGTTGTCTATCTATCCACACATCTATAGCAGCTACTAAACCATACAAAACCAAACGAACACAATATATCCCACTCAGAAGTAGGGTTTTTTTTTTTTTTTGGGGGGGGGGGGGGTGACGGGATGTACGCAGACTTGTTCTCTACCCTAGAGGGTAGAGTGGTTGTTTTCGTGAAAACTCCCGATTTGCTCCTCTATAGTGGCTACTTGTCCCTATAAAAAATATGCTACCCTAGTTCTACCCCTCCAAGGACTCTATCAAAGGTCATGTCTACTTCCAATGCGATGCACTCCTTGAATACCTTTGTTGCCGCTCCCTTCAGGTTCTTGAATAGGATCCTTGGTCTAGCCTCTATCGCTTCCTCTGTTGATCGTCTTGTCATTGATACGTCCATGGCTAACAATCTGTGTTGTGATGCACATGCCTCCCAGGGAACGCCTTACAGTCTCTGCAAGCTCTGCGTTCCCGGTTAAGCATTAGGATGTAGTCAATTTGGGTGCTTTGCCCCCCACTCTGAAAGGTAATCAACTGTTCCTCTTGCTTTTCAAAACAGTAGTTTGATACCACCAATTCATGCGCTATTGCAAAATCCAGGAGTGTACGGCCTCTTTCGTTCCTTGTACCAATACCAAAACCCTCATGGGTCCCTTGGTATCCATGTGCCCCTCCACTAACGTGCCCATTGAAGTCGTCCCTTATAAAAATGTGTTGGTCGCTCATACTGCATACCAAGTCATCCAGGCATTTCCAAAATGTATCTCAAGTCATTGTAAATTCTTGCTTGCTTTAAAATGAGTTTGTTGCAGAGGACTGTTTGGAGGTGCACTGCAAAAAGATGGGCTGGGTGGGTTACTGAATTATATTTGCAGCTTCCTAGGAACGTTGTCTCATCCATTTACAAACATGCATAAAAGACTCAGAATTGCCAACCTGAACCTGCATGCCAACCACAGCATATAAAAAAAGAAATTCAAACTCGTTGGTCAAATTTAAATGTATAATTCAGCTTGGCTGCAACACATGTACTTGCTTTTTTTAAATGTGGTTGGTGTACACTTTCTAGGTTTCATTTAGGTTTTTGTTAAAGACTAGGGTCTGCAACAGCTTGCTAACACTTTCCATCCTGCACTATGACCTTTCCTTATTGCCGTTGAACATATCAGAAAGTCTTTGAGGTCAGATAAAGGCATGGCATGCGGTTAGTTGAATTTTGTTCAAGTGTTGATTTCTTCTCTGTTGTGATGCGCGTATAGGATGTAAAACAGGATCTGCCATCCTTCTCACTTATAAAGGACAGGCTGCTGCTATTTTTTCAAACTACAAAAATCTGACCAAAAAAGTTAATCTTCCAATATCATGAGTAAACTTTATATTAAAATGCTTTGGTGCATTGTCAGGGTCAAGAAAGTTTGTTACAAAAAGGCTGTTGTTTACCCATTGGGGCCACTAATGTCT
Organism: Cynara cardunculus var. scolymus; assembly: GCF_001531365.2. Taxonomy (NCBI): domain Eukaryota; kingdom Viridiplantae; phylum Streptophyta; class Magnoliopsida; order Asterales; family Asteraceae; genus Cynara; species Cynara cardunculus. The sequence continues at coordinate 36,834,014 of NC_037530.1, forward strand.
ATAAAATGCACAAAATTGAGGGCCCTTGGCAAGAAACTGACATGGAGAATATCTGTCTTTAACAAATTGCATCCATTTACGGTTTACCAGCACCCTGTGTCATTAGCATTATCCATGTAGACACTGTTGAATGGTATCTCTTGATTACTAAAGATTGTAAAGTTCTTTGGTTGGCAAGAAAATGCCAACCAGACGGAACTACAGATTACATCCTTACCCGCCATATAATAAAGCACATTCTTTAACAACTGAATTTGAATGTGTTCTTACAGCTATTGAGGTCCCAGTTGTCATTCTGCTATACTTGCCAACCAGACGGAACTACAGATTACATCCTTACCCGCCATTTAGTAAAGCACATTCTTTAACAACTGAATTTGAATTTGTTCTTACAGCTGATTGAGGTCCCAGTTGTGGTTCTGCTATACAGTTTATTTCGGAAAGATATGAATCAGAGTTCCGTAAGTTATCACTTCTGTTATTTTCAGTTGATTGGATTATCATTTGTAAAATTGATTGTATACAATTAACAAGGTTTTTTTTTTCTTTTCTAAATGTTACACTGCAGTACTTGAAGGCTGTAGCTAGAGGTTTACTGGGCCTTCCAGTTGGTTAGTTTTTACTTTGTCTTTTGCTGCTGTTGACAGTTGCACGCAGAAAGAAAAATGAAATTGTATTTTCTATACAATTTGAGAAACTCTGGCAGATATGGATAATAGGATAGAGAAATGGGCATTTCTGGCAAGGTGTCATCATTCACTGATGTGATGATGTAAAGTTCTCGACATTGACCATGGATAGAAAATCAATTCATATATGTCTGAACTTTATATAATTTTTTTTCCTTTTACAGCAATATTATGATATGTTCTTAATATCCACAGGCACTTAGCAAATTTGACCTTGCAGGGGCTGTCGTCCATGCGCTTGGAGCTATTGTTTTAGGGGCACCTGTTGGCACTCAGTATGTGATTTTTTTAATAGAAGTTATCTTTTGTATGTTGTAATTTGGACATTTAAACATAAAGTTCATTGGTATGGTATATTGGTTATAGTTTTCTATGTTCCGCAAAAGGAATTTCTCACCTACCACTTGGTACTGAAAACTCTCTTCTTTTAGAGTCTAAAGTCCTTTTATGTGAATCGCATTCTGTTTTCAATCTTTCAAAATACAAATGCTTTTTTTCCTTCAGGTATACATCTGCAGCAACTATGGTATTGTCTAGCCCAGTTCGCCTAGTTTTGGTGTTTAAAGCTTGATCAGCATTACCCAAAGGTCCTAAGTTCAAATCCCACACGGTGTATTCTCTGTGAATTATTAAGTGTGCATCATTGGGCATGCAACAAAAGTTTTATCTTCTGTTGTTTTTTCCCGGATCTTCTAAGAAAAACCATCACGTTGTCTAATAGATTATTTGAAGAGAGTGACCTCCCATGCACCCATTTCTTCTTCTTTTTTCACAAATTTAGTGGCGAAACACATAGGCCATGATTAGAAGCAAAAATATTAAATAATTTTGAGAAGTCCTTCCAGCAAGCCTAAATTCTTAACGAGAATTAGGTATATGATCTCTATAGCATACTCATTATAATCCAAGTATTTCATAGGACAGGCTCAGAAGCACGTCATCTGACACAAGATGTTAAGACGAATCTTTCAGCTGTTTGCCTTGTCTAAGCTTATGCACATGCGATTATAGTTGCTATCTTTCTTTCCAAATGCAGGTACTTTCTAAGAACCCTCAATTGGTCTCTTCTGATGTCTACATTTACTGTGAGTATAAAGCTAATATAATTTACTCTCTTATTTGGAAACATAATGATATGGTTTAATCTTGGTCACTTGGGATTATATTTGACTTGCTGATTACGGTAACCTATGTTCCTTTTACTGATTTAAGGCATCAGAGTGTTATAGTTTGTATTCCTCTTGTTGATCATCTATCTGTTGCATATTTTGATCACAGTTTGTCCCTGCAGCTTCCGTCTATGGTTCATCTTGGGTTGATTGGCATCGCATATTTGCGCAAACAAAGTAAGTTCTTGATGATATAAGGTGTTCACATGACTTCAGTCTGACAGTTAAACAGTAACAATAATGCCCATCCATCAGAATGGAAAAAGGAAAAAGAAAGTTGGTACGAATTGAAGTACAGTACTTAATCGAGTACAATCACACAATGTACTTTCTGCCAACCAAAATAAGAATATCTTGGTTCAACATCCATTTTATGCGGTATTGTTACATGTGCATCTTTTCACTTGCAGGCCAATTGGATCTATTGATTATATGATCTGTCTACCTGCACATGGTGCAGTAATTGGAGGTTGGTTTGGGGCCTGGCCCATGCCACTTGACTGGGAAAGAACATGGCAGGTACGGCTCTTTAACGATATATTTGAGTTATGATCCCTTAGGACAGATTAAATAGAATCACACACTCATATATATAGTACATAAAATTCTATACCGTATACCAACCAACTGTACCTGGTACCAACTTTTTAGGTTGGTACATGTTGGTACTGGTTTTGTACCAACTTTAAGTCACATATATGAAAACTTGTCATTTTGTTCAAATTTTGAGTGACATTTTTGAGTTTGCAAGTAATACATATCATGTTTATGGTTTTTTAATTGCATGAAATTGAACTTCCAAAATCAAATACCTAAACAAGAAAGTCATAACACAAAACTTAAAAATCAATAAATATATTTATAATTAAATAATTTAATTTAAAAATAATTATAAAGTCAGTACCAATGTACGTGACTTTCAATATTGTGTACCAACCAAGTTTGCGTACAACGTACTTGGTACATTACTACCAACCGTTGGTACCAACAAAATTGATACGGTTGGTTTGGTTTGGTTTGGCACAAAATTGCCATCCGTATTATAACGTCGTATTGGAGTTTTACTTTAGAAAAAGAACAATTGTACTTGTAAATATCAATGCAAAATATTCTAATTTTCAAGCTAGGGTTTTTTTTGGGATTTTTATGAGTAGGTGTACTTCTCTCGGTTGTTTTTGTTCTTGTTAATTAAGAAACTTTTCGGTTGTTTTACAGGAATGGCCAATTTGTGTAACTTATGGAGCTATCATCGGGTATTTGGTCGGAATGTTGGCTTCTTTCTGTTCTGCAGTCTTTCGTGTATCAAGTCAACACGTCAAGGGAGATTAACGGGGGGTCGCTAGATTTCAGAAAATCACTATATCTGCAGTTTTCTTTTTAGAAGTAGCGTTTCCATCAGCTTTTGCACCAAGAAAATGGTGGTTGTGTTCTTGGCTGAATTGGGAAGTTTTAGAAAATAGAAATGCTACTTAGCAGAAGAGATGCTTTTTCTATTTCTAAGGGAAAGGATGCAAGTTGAATTTATTATGTGGTATTGTGTTGTTCAGATGAATTTTTGGCCTACTAATCAAACCTTTGTTAGGATCAGCCTTTCTTTGCAATCATAAGTATTATATTTATTATTATGGTACTGTATATAATGCATAAATACATGCATAACAACCGTTAATCGGCATCATTGCGGATCCGGAGACGGGCAAAAAGACCAGCCTTTTCGGTCTGGATAGGACCATTACTTCATCAGGCTGGACCGTTGGTTCTTAATAGATTTAGGGGTAACCAAATGCTTATCTGGGTAAGCGTTTTCTGGTAACAAAAAAATGACGGTTTCAAATCAAGATTTCTCTGGTATCCCATATCGAATCATAAAAATAAAATAGATTCGAAAGGCACACTGGAAATACTATGAGGTTTGGAAATGATCGAAGTAGTTGAATAGTAGGATTACAATGACTATAATTTAACACTATCACTTACTTAGCGGGTAAGATTTTAGTTCATCAAAACGGTATTGTAAGCAACAATTTACCCGCTAACCGTGGTAAGTATCATCGCCTTCACTTACTAGGTAAGATTTTCGTTCTTGCCTTCGCCCAGGTAAGATTATTGGTTCTCGTCATATACATCCGATAAAATAATATGACTTGGTGAACGTTTATCTTGGCAAACAACCCCTTAGTTATTTTTTGAGTCCTTGAAAGATACAATAGATAAATGCATCTCTTAATGCTGATGTAGCGAGTGATATCGGCATATATATCTTAATACTGAGTTGGATACTACATCAACATGGTAACCGGTTAATATTTCAACCAGTTACCCGAGTAATTAAATGTTTAAAATTTTACCTCTTAGATACCAAAATGAAAGTTTTAAAAGTATATTACCCAAAATAAGAATCAAATTAAAATACATTACTTTTTCATACAATTTATTTTTTTAGTTTTTTATAGCTAGTGGAGTTGTTTTAAAACATACGTATTCATATATATTTTTCTTAGATGCCGGATCATACTCAAATCCACTTCCCTTTAGTTATTTATCGTAGAAGGAATAGTTGACATTCATTGATCGTAAAGCTTTCATGCCCATTGGGTATTAAATTCCACATAAAAGAAGACTTAAACGACATTGAAAACATTAGCATTTATGGAAGAAAAAAAAAAAATATATATATATATATATATATATTAAAGTATATAATATTTATATATAATAAATACAATAAATAAACTTACACATAATCTTTATATTTGTTGAAGTTTGAACCTTTAACCTTTTAAAAAACCAAAGACTATATATATGCCAAATAAACCACGTCATTTTAATAAAAGGTAAGAAAAATAAATTTGTGTAAAAAAATAAAAAGTAAATATTATTAAAAAAGATGTTTATAAAAATGTATTTATTAGAGCACCCACATAGGGCTTTCATATGGATTGCAATTTGAATTGCAAATACAATTTTGAATGTGATTGCTGCCATGTAGGATTTGGAATTGCAAAATTTGCAATTCCATTTGAAAGCCACGTGGGCACACTTCCTCTCCAATTTCTTTTTGTTTTTTCTAATTATTTAAATAAATTAATTTTTATAATATTAATATATTTACTAATTAAATTAATTATTCTTATATGAAAATATTCTATGCATGTATATATGTTATTTAAAAAAATATAAATATAATATAACTAAATTAATTTAAACATTAAATTTTATAATTACATAAAATTATAATCTAATATATAAAATTACCGATAACTAACATAAATCACGCACGACTAACAAAACAACACAAATAAAATTACATGTTTATTAATTAAAATTATAATTTAATAAATTAATGTTTCAAATTTAAAACAATAAATTATATAATTATTATATTATATTATATCATATTATATCATATATTAATCGTTTTAAATTGAATTAAAATAAAACATGTTATTAATTAAAAAATAATTAGAATGTATATATAAATAATTTATAAAAAAGTTAATAAATGTTGTAGTGGGGACCACTTTTGAAAGTGTAGGTGAATTGCAGGTGTGTAGGTGGTAATTGCAAAAGCTGACGTGGCACAGTTGAAAGTGTTGTAGGTGAATTGCAGGTGTGTAGGTGGTAATTGCAAAAGCTGACGTGGCACAGTTGAAAGTGTTGTAGGTGAATTGCAGGTGTATGGAAGATAATTGCAAAAGCTGATGTGACACAATTAAAATGTAAATGGATTGCAGGGACGTGGATGGTCTTAAAGTACGTGTCAAATAAATAATTATATTTATCTTATTGTGAGTATTACTTTGTTGACCATCCTCCATGGCAATACTAACTCTAGAATTTGGTAATATTGGACCAAAATCAAGGACGATTTGGTAATTTCATATTTGTTGCAGGAGAAAAGGGGTCTCACATGGATAGACTAGTATAAAAGAAAGCAGACGAAAAGAGACAACAAACCAAACCATCCACCGTGGAGACTCAATCGACCCCACATTCATCAAATCCTGGCCGTCCAAGTTCCACACACTGATCCTATCGGCGCCATTAAGCGACAACTACACGTTTTACAAGAACAACAACAAACAATACCAGAAGAATCTCTCTTTCTCTCATCCTTCTTATTTATCTCTGTTTTTGTGTTCTGTGATTTCAATCTCTGACGTAGTGTTCTTCTAGGTTTAAACAAGACGAAGATTGGTGAAATTGACGGAACTTGTTGATTGAATTGCTGAATTTGTAACTATCAACTTCAGTGGAGAAATGGAAGACGGTAAGAAGGAGGTGCAGATAAGCCTTGTTAATGGCTTCTCTCCGGTGTCTTCTACTCCTGTTTTCTGGAAATCTCGCAAGAGATCTGGTGATTAACCTTTCTTCAAAACTAGTCTTTTGTTGAATTGATTTTTCAGCGTAATTAAGAAGCTCTGTGTGCAATTGGATTAAATTGTTATTGATTTAACTGTTTAAGAGTATCAGATCTGTGTACCTACATGTTTGGAAGCAGTTCGACGATCATGATTTTTGAAGGAAATTTTGGTATGGATTTAGAGTTTGCTTAGAACACAAAGTTAACCGGAGATATCCGTCGTTAAGGTCAAATCTTCGACTACGATATTCGTACTTGCTAAAATCCATATTTTCGTGTACCTAGTATTCATTGCATAATTGATACTATTTAGAAAAATTTATTGTGATTTACAATGTGTTTTTACATTTTAGTTCTAAAAACATTTGATGAATTTGCAAATATTTTTATGAAATTATTTACGTGTTGACCTTCAGCAGCTATATTTTAGGATGAAGGTGGTAGGCTAGGAGCAGTCTTCTTGCTTTGGTAGAAAGCAAACGTGTTATTGTAATCAAATAATTAATTTATACCTTTTTGATGACGAACGCTCAACGCATGTTGACTTTGGGTTGCTGATTTCACAATACTATCGATTTGAAAAAGGGTAATACTGTTTTAAAGTGTGACATGTTGCTTCTTTTCAATTTAATGAACTAATAGGTATTGACTAAAGAAACTAATGGTAGCGTTTCTCGTGGCGACTGTTTAAATTGAACACATGCAGGGGCAGACCTAGACTATTTGCAAAGCAAGTGCACCCTTTAAGAGTATAAGGTATATTATAGGTCTGTAAAGTTGTCCGATGTGTTTTTAACCGAATTCTGCTATATTGAGGGATTTTAAAAGTTTTTTGGTAGATTTCAAGTGACTTTTTACGGAGGGTTTTTTTTATTTATTACGAGAGACTTTTTTGTTTTTTGGTTGATTTCAATTTTTTCGGTTTTTGGGTTGATGTTTCTTATATTATCTGATATACCAGAACACCTCTCAAAGTTTAGTCGCTTGCTCGTACATACATAGGTCCATCTCTGAACACATGCATAATGACTATGTACTATGCTACCATGGGTTGACTTAGTCAAGAGCATACAGTGTGCCACAAATGGTTCCATCGGAAAAGAATTACAATTCTAGAGGATGTCATCATATTGTTTTGGTTGAGAGTTCATATTTTTTTTCCTAAAGATAGTAATCGTTGCTGCCCTTTGTGCAAAGGTGTAACTTCAGGTTTTCTGTTTGTCAAATTTCCTATTTTTCAGGTGAAATTTAATGTTTTAAATTTTTTCTGAAGACAAGGCCATGAAAAGGTTTGAACCCAGGTTGTATTTGTGCAGGGGTAAGAAACCAACAAATAGATCTATTTATAGATTTCTTACTTATATTGAAAACGTATATAGGTTTACCTCTGTATGCTTCACGTACGAGAATTGGTCTCTAATAAGCAAAGTTGGAGAGCAAAATAGTTGTGTATGTATGTAGATCTTAGGTTGTGAGAAATTGGATCCGTCCTATATCAATTGTTATTATGTGGTTTTATTATATACATGCCCAAAAGTTGGAGATAATGGCATTGCCAAAAACTATAAGGGTTGAAATTACCAAACTGATTGTAACTTCCAAAATTCAGTAGTTTATTAGTTTATACTAAAAAGTTAACCATAAAATGAATGACCTTCATTCATGACTTCCCGAATGTGGATGTGACTTTTTAGGTGGACACCATGATTTATCTTGCCTTACGCAGTAAGTTTGGTTAGGTTAGAAGAAGCATGGGTGCTCTTTGATTTGTTGTCTAGACAAGATAAGCCTTGATGTTTTCTTTTTTAAATTTCTAAGCTTGATAAGGTGTGATCTTCAAGAGATGTCTTACAGATCCCACCTCTATTTGGAATACCGTGCTTTGGTCTATTAAGGGGTCTAAATAGGATCCTAGGCTTTAGCCCTTGGGATTTTCATGCGTTAATAAACTCGCACATTTTCAAATCAAAGGAACTTTACAAACGAGTATTCAGTATTGATGACAGCTATACTATTTGGATTTTAGTTGATTATTTGGACTTCGCTTTTTTGTGCTTAGACATCAAACCAACTTTGTCTTGGAGGTGAAAAGGTTACAAAATCTATAATAACCCAAAAGTTGACGAATGCAGTTAATTTCATCGATCAATAGTAGATATTTATTTAGCAGCTTTATGGTTGCAGCTAGTATGAAGAACTTGTATAAGAACGTTACAGATGAAGCTGATAAAACAAGTGAGAAGAAGGAGGAGAACTCCAGTGATGAGAAAATGGAAGAAACAACTCCGCCGACAGTTCTTTCGGAGAAACGTAAGGCTCTCTTTGAACCTCTTGAACCAATAATGGATTTGAATGGTAGAAGACCTTCAGCTGAATCTTTACTTCCCCCACCGGACTTTGACTCTGCCAGTTACCCTCGTGGATGGCTCATTGGAAAGAAGCGGAAACTTGTAAACGTGGATGTTGTCGAAAGCATGCGCAGGATTGCTGTACAAGAAATGAACAGAAAGGTACACCTTCTTTACAGTTTTCCTTGGCAGGAAATCAAGAGGGGCTGTTAACTGTTTGGTTGATTTTTGATCAAGTCTTGTATGGATAAAGCCGTTTGTGTGGATTAATATTTCTGGATAAATTAGGCAAGTTCTTGTTTGGGAATAGATGGAAGGAGTGTGTTTGCATAAAGTTTCCCCTTAAAAGCTTTCTCAACTTATCCAGACATTAATCCACACAAACAGCTTTATACAAAGGTCATTAGCCTAGTGGAACCCGGGTTAACTAAAGGGTCATTAGCCTAGTAGAACATGTGATAAGTGCGTATTTGTCATATATAAATATCATATACTTAAAAAACATGAATTGATTACAGGACAGAGAGATCGATGGCCTAAACGAGCAGTTGGACGAGGACTCACGTGTCCTAGAACATCTCCAACTGCAGCTACTGAATGAACGAAGCAAGCGTGCAGATGTTGAGCGACAGAATGCAATGCTGCAGGGCCAGGTTGATATGCTCATGAATATGCTTCACGAACCCGAGAACATGGACGACCAGGAAGGACCACAAGATCCTTAAAGTTTATTTATTTGATTGTCATGTTTTGCAAGTAGAAAGCTAGAAAAATATATCTGTTCTGCTGTTGAGGCCAGATACTGTGCATATTACGGCATTTGGTCTTTGTTTGAAATATAAAATAGACATAAACATACCACCACAAAATGTACCAAATTACATGTTTTTTGCAACATCCTTTTTTATGCAGTATGATATATATCAAAAAGGCCCCAGGAAGCTAAGCCTTCATATAGATGCAAAACGTTGCAGCCTCTAAATCCTGGAAAATGCAACATATATACATGGTTATAAGATTACATCTGCAAATCCCAATACTTTACAAAAGCCATGGAAGGATCTCCCACAAGTTGCTATGCACTAAGAGAATTATCTAGTAGTTTGATTGCCAGAATCATCCAGAGAGGTTGAAAAAGAACTGGGGTAACGATGCTATCCGAGGAAGATTCAGCAGCAACTCTCCTACAGAGTCGTTCCTAGGCATGCCCTTCTTACTGTCATCAGCTTCACCCTCCGCTTCGAGTATGGAAGAAGAATCTTCTGCAACCTTGCTTCCACTGACTGATTCAGTTTCTGTCGTCAGTTTTCCATTGCTACCGTCGGTTTTTAAATCCTGAATTGTTGTGGGATCCTTCTGCAAAAGACAGCAAAGAGAGTCGACTCTCGACATTATGGATTTCTCATCGGAAGTAGATGTTCCATATTGAGCATCATTGAATAAGCAACGACTAATGTCTTCAAGAATCTGTAAGCTTTCTTGTTCTTCATGGGAAAGAGGTTGGTCACCAGATGTCCTGTGTTTCGTGATTCTGTTTTCAATGTGATTTACCAAATCACTCATTGACATAGATGAGTGTAGCCCTGGCACTTGCATCTGATCCCAACGGTTCAATCCCTTCAACCCAGCTCTTCTCATTTCTTCACTTGCCGACGTCTCCATCACTGAATATATAGCGCGAAAAGAAAATACGTAAATAATTTGCAGAAAATCTTAAGCAGCAAATGTCCTTGGAACCATGTTTACCTGAGCTGGGTGAAGGTGTTTCCCGAAGCAATTCTGTATGTCTACTACCAGCAGGTTCATGCAACTCACTTCTAGAAGAAGACGACTGACCTCCTGACGGGGATGTTGTTCCACGTAACTCGAGCGTGGTGGGTCCATCACTACTCAAATTATATTCAATTGATTCACTTGGCTCTTCAAACACAGATCTTCTGGATTCGAAGTATGGGGATTCCAGTGTTACCTCTGCTTGCTGACTTAGAAAATTAAGACGAGGGTCACACTGAATGAGCTTTTCATAGTGCTTGCCTAATGACCCTTGTGGACACTGCAGACAGTGCCGCCTATAGAAAAAAGAATAATACAGCAGGTTTAGATGAATATTATATAAGTAGTTAAAACTTATGCCTGCTATACAGCAGGAACTAATCGTTAATATCAAGGCAAGGAAAAATATATATATTTCGAGGATGTACTAGAGAACGGAACCCAGGATTGCTGAAATACGACCATCCTTTACTAAATTTTCACTTACTATAGAACCTTATACCGGAACTCCAATCACATCAATACTGAGATAATAAAAACTGAAATCTTGATGGAGAACACGATCTAAAGTTTACCAAACGGAACCACTCATCTGCAATCCAGACCCTACTTCACCAGTACATTAGTGAAAGGACACTACTTACCATCCATTGCTTCTTATTCGTTAAGCTGGAATAAGAGTTAAGACCAAGTCTTAAAAAATTATCACATCTGATGCAAGCTATATCATCAAGTGATTTCCTACTATACAACACCAAGACTGTGAAGTCTAAAGATACCTTAAGGACTCTCCTCATATGCAATGGGACCAATGTTCAATAAGCAAAGAAGACTCGTATAGCAGAAAGCACATACAAACCTAGGGGATCAAATCAACTTATTTGTTAATGGGATGCGTAGCACCTTTCATAAGCTTAAAAAGCATCTGCTACTAAAACAAATATCTAGACACATCATTACTCCCCTTCTGTCAACTATTTTGGCTGTTATAAACTAAAAATGAGCCTTCTTTTTGGGTGAGATAAAAATAGAAGACGTGGAACACGAAAGCAAACATAAGGCGGTAAACCTCAAGCCAGGCAAGCAGTAAGCCTTCCAGCCTGTGCACAGTATATACCTGGTCTCGTGAGTAAGAAGCCAATGCTAATCAAGTTGTAAGAGTATCTCCGACAGATTTGCTATAATGGAGGAAATAGAGATTGTTAGGTGAAATACTGAAATTGGGCTCCAATCAGATTCTCCAAACCTATCTCCAAAATGGAGAAAGAAGGTAGCATTCTATATATTTGGAGGATAAGCAAAATTTATGGTAATAGTTTTTTGTACCTTCCTAGATACCCATGAATTTTCCTATTTTCTTTGTAAGCTTCCCAACGAAAAAACCCAATGAATGTTTAAATTTTATTGTGGTATTAAATGCATTGAGATTTTTAATACTAGAATCTCCAAAATACAGAAACTGTTGGAATTTTTTTGGAGATTTCTGACTCTTGCTTCTCTTTTGTGGTTAAATTATAGCAAATTTGTTGGAGATGCTCCAACTCAAAAACTGAGAATCAGGGAATGATATGAACTATAATTTGGTTACTGTTTGCACCATTCACTTGTAGACATAAAGCATAAAATGTACATGCTCAGCATACCTTCCTCACAACTGAAAATAATATCTATTATCTTCTCCACTGTTTGGATAGACCTTAATAATCTGGCACTTCTAATTTTTTAATGAGCTTATATAATTTGACTTTAGTTTACAGTAAAGTGACCCCATGTTACCTGACCAAACCAAACAAGACCAATATATCCCACTTGGAAGTAGGGTCTGGGCGCCCAATGTGTGCAGACATTTTCGTGTACCCCAAGGAGTAGAGGGACCGTTTCCATAACGACTTCCGGTTTGCGAAAATTTTGGGAAGTCTTGAGAGAAACTGTAATTTTTTATTTGAAAGTTATGAGAAATTATAGAAGTGCTGCTCAATTAAGAAGGTAAGTTCAGTCCAAGAGGCTACATTGAAATGATGCCCGGACTCGCTGCAAGGCAACATCAAATACACCGGCAATTCCCATCATATGAAATGAGTTCAATGTCCAGTTATGAAACCCTTGAAAAAAGAGACATTGGAAACTATTTGTAAAATTAGTGTGATTAAAAAGGCATCAAGAGTTTTATCGCACCCCATCCCCCTATCTGCAAAAGCTACTATTCCCTACAAATATTCTGCTTTCCTAGTCTAGCTTCTCCAAGAGCTCCTATCAAAAGGTCATCCTTGGACAAATCTAAGCCCTAAGGCCGTTATGTCCAGCCTCAGCTGCTCATCCCACATCCTCCTCCTCCTCCTATTCAAGTAACCCCATGTTAGACTCGTGATATTTAAGGTTAATTAGTTAACATAGTAACTTTCGTATTACCATAATTAATTAGCTCTATAAATAGGAGATCAGTAGAGAACATGCTTTTTGATACAGATTCTAGGGACAAATGGCAGCAAAGAAGATGAAGATCAGAGCGGTTTGATCTACGATGGTGGAAGAAATTTTTGAGATGAATGAAAGTTTGAGTCACAGTTTCCTCCATGGAGGAACTATTGTGTGGTTTCTTGGAGTCGAACAACCAAGTAAAAGGAGTGGCACCAACCATGGTTGCCAGAGGGGCAGCGATGAAGGAGAGGGAAAGATAGAGAGATGAGAACAGTGGTGGCAAAGGGAATGGGTCATAATAGATGATAAAGAAATTTAAACGAGGCCATCAGTGGCAAAGAGGGGGATGGTGGTCGGTGGAGGACACCATGAACAAACAAGGCGCCAAGGGACGGAAGGGTAGAGAGCGAGAGTTACAAGACATGGCCGAAAGGGAACACAGCAGGTAGGACAAAAGGCAGCAACAAGTGTTGGAGCACTAATGATGGTTGAAAGATGTCACAGGGAAGTAGCAATGGTGGGGTATATTTTGGCAGGGTGACAGAGTCACGGGTGTGGAAGTATAAGGGAAAAGAAAAGGGATCTATCGAGGGAGGAACCTGGTAGATTTCACCCGCAGTCCAACGGTAGAGTTCAATTTCACTTTGGGCCTAAAGAAGCGGATAGATATACTACTACACTAGATAGCAAGCAACATTATGGGACCAATGAAGTTAGTAGCTTTCCAAAGGGACTAATGAATTTGATTTTGGACCAATGAGGCCAGTGGGTTTAACAATGGATGAAAGCTGAGACAAACCCTATCTCTAATCTGGAAATAGGTTTGTTTTGTGCCACCACTAATATTTTGACATTTTCTTGAAAAAATTTAAAGGTTAAATCCTGGGCACAATGAGAGATTTAATGTTGGGCAACCATGAAGAGGTCCCAGAGGCACGTATGTTGATGACTATGATAGACACAATATCTGATCTTCCATAGTTCCATGAAACCATGATAATATGACAATAAAATATGTAAATGCACCATAGCCATCAACTCCTAGAGGACCCTGTACCTGTGTAGGCTAGCCTGTCCACCTGTAAAGTCTGATGTTGCCTGCCATAATGTGTGCTTTCTAGGCTGTGGATTTGTCTCTCTAAAGAAGAGAGGCTGCCTAGTTAACTGCAGAAGGAAAGGCAAACCATCAACATCATTAATATCATTGGAAGTAATATAATTACACCAAAACAACAGAGATTACCACTATATCTAGAGTTCCAGGGCCATCATCTGGGCAAGTTGCCTTCAGAGCCATAATGTCAGACCACTGAATTTCGATCTTATTCTTGAGGCCTCCATCAAGAACTTCCCATACAAGCTTGTGCTTAGCAAAGTAACACTTCGCCACCAAGTCCCCTTCATATCTAGATATATACTACAAACAAAGCCATCTTATGTTAGTCGACCTCAAGCTGTGGAAGTGGACATCACCATAAGAAGATACATCCAAACAGTTCATAACGAACTTGTCAAAGGAAAGATGTATTTAAATAGGGAAGGAAAAAGTTGGGAGAATTATCAAACAAATTAAATACAACAAAAAAAGAAAGAAAGAAGGAACACACGGATAAGAAGATCTTACCTCCCAGGTACCTATCCTAAGGAGTGATGCGGGAAAGTTTGAAGCCTTTAGCTTGTCAGTAGCAGCAGAAGCAGCAGAAGCAGCAGTGATTTTGTGTTCTTTCACAGTATGCACTCCAGCCTTGGATGAAGCATTTCCTTGAGAAAGCCTCATTTGAATCAAATCCAAGAGAGACGGGCTCTTTCTCAGCCGCAACCCCAATGGACTTGGCTCGTCTAATGGATTGACTTGAGCTTGTGATACAGGAAAACCACCCACTCCAAAATCCTGCTGCTGCCAAAACAAAAGGGACAATTAAAAGGCAACAACGTTTACTAGCCTGAACAAAACCACAATATGGAGAAGCTAGGGCACAAAGTTGGTTTCTGAATGTAACAATGAAGAGTTGCAAATTCCCAAAATTCACAAGTTCTTTTCCACCAATAGAACTCAGAGCTGTGCCCTAAATTTCCTCAATATTAAGTTTAAGCCTCTAACAACTAATTATCACTGGAGATGGAACCCTAAAATAACACTGATTGTCATACAGATTACAGATGCATAATTACAAGTTACAATGATTCATTTCACAACAAAAACATCCTTGATTTTATCTGTTCCTATCACTCGCTCAGCTACGTAAGTAGAACAATAGAAATTGATATCTACTAAATTTATTCTGGATCTTTCACTTCAACCGTGATGTTAATAAATCCGTGTATATGAAGAAAATATAACCACCAGTGGATAGAACCGCCACAAACCTCTCAAGTTCCACATCAAACTGTATGGCTTGATCAGGGAGATCCAGGATGTTGTATACTAACAATTAACTCCATAGATTTTAAGGTTCGTTGTACAATATTAAATTTAGAAATAAATACACATAAAAAAAACCTTAGATCTCTTGTTGGGAGGATGGTGTTCGTTGTCATGCTGAGAAGATTGGTCTGTAATCTCTCTCTTTACCGGCGCCATTTGTCCACACGGCTCCGACTGAGACTCCGAGGAGACGGTCAACTGAAAACCCTTAAGGTTTTCCAATCGATTGCAATTTGTTTTTTTATCTCGTTCCTGAAACCTGTGTTTCCTAGGATGATGATGATGGGCTGAAACTGAGTCGAGTTGACCCGGTGAAAAGGGCTTAGTCCTTCGAACGATAACGCATCTGGTGAAGTGGTGGCGTGTTAGGTAGCCATCGGTAAAAGGAGCAATTCCTTCAAACCCGCCCCTTTCTAAACTTTCTTATTTTGGAAAATCTATATATAAATATTAAAAGGATGCTCGTGCAATACAATATAACGAGATAAATTTATATTTTAATGTTTAATTTTTATTTTATTTATATTAATAAAATATAATTTTATATAGTTTTGAGAAAGCGACAATATTTTTATTTATAAATAAAATATAAATTTTAAGATAGTATAAACATCTGAAAATAATAAATCGATATTAGTATATAATTAACTATTTAATAGTTTTCGTTTTTTTGGTATAATTTTTTTAATTCTATTTTTTTATTATAACTTATTTTAGATTCAATAACAAAGTAATTTATTTTTGATTTAATAATATATTTTTTTATAAAGATAATAATTAGACATTTGTTAGAACTCAATGATTATCTTAATTATATTTTAGATTTTTTATATTTAAAATGAATGTTTATCTTGTATTTGATTATGTTTATCTGCAGTTAGTTATACAAATTTAAAAATAAAGTTGTATGTACTTATGCAAAAGTACTTGTAATCTTGAATTTTAAATAATATGAATCAATAAACAGTACTTCATTCATAAAAAATGTTTTAAGTGTTTATGTCAAATGTTTTATAATATATTATAGATAGCATGAATTATATTTTTTAAGTTCATTGTATATGTTTCTTTCGATTATGGTGAATTAACTTTTCTTTTTCATTAACCTGAATCTCCAACTCGTTACGTGAGCCAACTAATCCCAGGACGACCATCTGTTTTACAGGTAGCCCGGAGTCACCGTATTTGAACCTTCATGACCGCAAATGAATTTTTATTTCTCCTTGGATTTGAACCTGAGACCTCCAAATATTTTTTGCCTTTGGAGCTCAAACTCAAACCAATCAAACACCACCCTTGTAGTTAGGTAAATTAACTTTTTGAAATGTTACTTCAAGTTTTAGGGTCTATTTACTTGTTTCTTACCATCTTTTATCGGATAAAAGGTTCTTAGCATGGTAATAAGTTAACTGTTTATAAAGAAAAAAACAAACCTCTTACCGAAAACTAGTGTTGAACGACCTCTTTTCCAAATAAGAGACTGATGGTCTTCTTACCGGAATTAGAGGCCAAACATCCGGGTCGGGTTCTTCTCTTACCCATATCGAATAGAACACATTGAGCCAAATCTTCGTTATGAATGTCAACTAAGTATTGTAAGTAACTTGCTCCCGGCATAGGTGGTTTCTTGGTCACAACCAGTTAAAACTAAAGTTCCATTAAAAAGCGTGTTATCGTAGAAAATACTGTATTTGAAAATGGTGATGGCACAAATACATTCCAGCCGGTAAATTAAAATTGGGACCGACACAATTCACAGAAACCCAATTACAACCGTAAGAAAAACCCTCGAAAACTAATATCCCATGTAATACCTCCAATGGGGAGGCTATTTGTGTTTCTTGTTTTTCAAGAAATCCTAGGTTTCTATCTCACCTTGGAAATATGGTTTGGAGTTTTGATTGTTCACAAATACCAAAAACATGTCATCTTTTTTTTCTAAACTTTTTCTTCTTAAAAGTAACGTATTTTAACATGATTTATATTTTGATAATGTACTTTCAAAACTTTCATTTTGGTATCTAAGATCTAAAGTTTTAAACATTTAAGTATCCGGGGAACTGGTTGAAGTATTAACTGGTTACCATGCTGATGTAGTGAGTGATGTGGTATCCAACTCAGTATTATTTGCTGACATGGATATCTTAATCTAACCGGTTAATGCTTGAACATGTTTAATCAGTTAATGTTTCAACCGGTTACCCGAGTACTTAAATGTTTAAAACTTTACATCTTATGTATCAAAATGGATGTTTTGAAAATACGTTACCCAAAATAGGAACCAAGTTAAAGTACGTTATTTTTTCATGTAATTTATCCCTAGAATTACGATATTTATTTTTCATATGATTTTATATACAATTTAAAAAATAAAAATTGTAAGAACTAATAAGTACTTGTCATTATATATGATCAATTTAAGAGGATTTCTAATGGTTGTTTAAAGAAAGCTTAATCAAAACTTAACCATTGGAGTTAATGGCTTAAAAATCAACCACATGAAGTCTTATTGTACCAAGTCCTTTCTTCTTTGCTTCAATGATTTCAGCCAAAGGAGGAGGGTTGTATATGTCTTAATAGTTGGATATTATTGATCAACCAATGATTGGAATCAAAGAATTAGTAGATCTGTTCTGCCAAAAATGGTAACGGGCTTGAATCATGAACTTATAATCTATAATCTGATGATCGTAGTTATGGCCAAAAACCAGTCACGGGCCTCAACAGTGCCGGCCGTAACCGGTCCAGACGTAACCGTTCCTGGTCCCTGTAAAAAATGTTGAGCCCGGTTAAGGTTAGTTATAACCGGTTACGGTCAGCCAGTCCCGTTCCCAACCTGTCCCGACCATTGAAAAGAATAATTTTAAAATTTGTTAATGATAGATTTTTAAAATACATTAGAAATTTGTAATTGGGTCACTCAAATACACTTTTAAAATACGTTTTACTATAATTAAAATTACATTGTCAACCATATGATAAATATTTGATAAACGTTTGTTGTCTCGTCCCATTGTTATCCATCAATCACAAGAATACACATCATCAGAATTCAGAAACTATAAATATGAATTTGAACTAAATAAAATCAAAATATATAAAAAATGACTTGACTTTTCGGGGTATGGTACACAAAATTATGAATCTATTGATACAATTTATGATTCGTTAAATATGTAATTGAATGATTTTCAATCTTAAATTCAGAGCGATATATTAAAACACGCCAAGGAATTTGCAGACAAGAAGGCTGCTTGTAACAAACAGTGTCTTCTTGTCTGCAAATTGGATCATGACTTGAACATGTCCAAACAAGCACGCATACCCGGCTGGATGGTTCATGGCTAGTTTTGAAGGGTGGTGTCGTCAATAATACTTCTGGTCTTCTCTTTTCATGTTTATCTCCGGACTTCAATTCATGACGAACAAACCCACCTTTGATCATACGTGATTGTTAACCAGAGAGATCATTTCCGAATCCTCTGACTCCAGTACATCGTCGCCTTTTTTAGTCAATAGCAATTCAGACGGAAGGATGGATGAATCTGGATCATTTCTGGGAACCAGAAACAGAAGCCCAATTGGACAAAGTCTTGCAAAGCTTCGAATCAATACGACTGTCCATAAGTTGTCGAACTGTGTTCTTGTGACATTCAGTGCATGGAGTAAGAGTCCTCCCGCCCACGAGGATGAGAGCAACCCAACGTGATCAATCGACATTAACAGAGCAAAGAACGTGCCTTCGATTCCAGAAGGACATAACTTGGAACTCAGAACAAGAAGTGGCATCCATTTGAGACGTGCGATCATTTTAGAAACAGCTTCGTCCATCACTACGAAGATGTAGTCTGGTACGCCAAATTGTAAGTTTAGACGCAAAACCAACACTAAATCGAGAAGACTTGATGCACCAAACAGCAGTTGGGTCCAAAATAGTACGTGGCGGAAGGGATGGTTTCTGAACACATTTTGGTAGAGAAGAACACCCAAAAGCGAGCCGATTGCACCTACCGAAAATATGGATCCAATCACTTCCTGCATCAAAAAGGTGTACTCTTTTTAAGCATTTCATAAATGTAACCAATATTAATATCCTAAATGCTACACATTCTGCTTTAACCATCTATCATCATGTCTATCCACTACAATGAAATCGCCTCCATAGGATGCCAAAAATATTTAAAGGTATTATAGACTGCTTTATAGAACTTAATTTATAAGACAAAAGAATTGTGCGTCCCATGTAAAAATGTTACAATAGGATGTTAGAACGTTTTTAGGCATCATATCAAGTTTTTGAGGACACTTTATCAGTTTTTTTATGGATACTTTTGAGAAGTTTTATGAACGTATCTTTTATAAGGCACTTTTTCAAATCATGTTATATAAAAAGACTACTAGAATGTTATATTCTAAAATTGTCCTAAAAGACTTGTTAGAACAGCCAAAAACGTTCTATCAACTTATTATAACACATTTACATAAGACATAAATATTTGGTCATATAAACGTAAGTCCTATAAAGCAGACTATTAGGACATTTAGACATTTTCTGGTGTCCTGTAGCCAATTTTATTGTAGTGATCATGATTCATGACATGTGAAAAAGCATCAACCAGTTGCTAACAAAGCTTATAATGGGAAGTGTTGGCCTACCTGAGAAAAAGATGGGCCTGCTTTTGCATCGGTGTACCAATAGAACATTCCTTCGTGAATGTTCAACCCAAACGCAAGTGACAGATACATATACAAACACGGTCTCCAAACATCCGGGCATTTCAAAGCTGTCACCATAGTTTTAGTAGCGTCAAGAAACTTTTGGCTAACCTACACAAGAAACACTGGTTCAATTATAAAGATGATAAGAAAGAACGCAACAAAATCCCAGAAAGAAACCTAACACGCTTGTGAGAATAGCTATGGACAAGGGGTTCTTGCAACATCATCCCGACCAAAATCACCATCCCAGCAGGAATACTTAAGATTCCAAATACACCCTGCATGAAACGAGCACAAGCATGGTCAATAACAAGTCAATAATCATTCAGTAATAGTCTGCATGGGTTTTTCTCAAATCCAATTAAGCAAGAACTTCTAGGGGACTACATAAAATGAAAATTTTGTGACCAAAGAGTGGTTTCTAATGATACCTTAGGTCCAATTATATGAACAAGAACGCCACTCATAGCAAACCCAACGAGCTGGCCGATAGAGGTGCTAATTGCACACAAGCTCTGCAAATCGCCAGCAAGAGAAGGATGACTTATACTGTTTTCTGTTACACAGGCGTCAATGGTCACATCGGCTATAGCAACCCCTGCACTTGCTGTCA
Source organism: Cynara cardunculus var. scolymus (assembly GCF_001531365.2). Lineage (NCBI taxonomy): Eukaryota > Viridiplantae > Streptophyta > Magnoliopsida > Asterales > Asteraceae > Cynara > Cynara cardunculus. The sequence goes on from NC_037530.1 coordinate 36,854,531, forward strand.
TAAAAGACAATATGGCCCATACAAGAGACAAGTCTGTGCTAAATGCTGGTACTAGCATGGAGATGGAACCAACTAAACCTGAAAATATTGATTAACCAAATCAGATTTAACTAATCTTATTTCTAAAGAAACTTCTATCAACAAGCTATATACAATGCAAGTTTTGAAGATGCCAAATTAGAGACGGAAAGCTAGTATCTCTTTGAGGTCACATAGAAATAACTTATACAAAAGGGGACCTTTCTGGTGCACTTGGAGACCACCTCCATCGACTGACTTCGTGTAAAGAAGTAAAGAATTTTGTCCCTTGACTGTCATTAATACGTTCAAAATCGTGTTGAAGTATTCACCAACAAGTCTTATTAGCATTGTCTTGCAGAGTACATTTAGGGGCTGTTACCGAGTGTTGACCACTGCTGATTCAGTCAGCACGGCTGACTTGGTCAGCATCAGCATGTTTACCTAGGGACTGATCTGACTGAAGGTGCTGACAAAGCACCTACAAACCAGCGTTATTGTTTCACTTACCAGAACAGTTTACATACTTTCCACGCCTACCCTTTTCATTTCATTTACAATTTAATTATGCGATAGCTACCTTCCTTCCCAACAGAATTTCTAATGGTAATTTTTTTATCATTAAGCACTCACTACAAAACACACAGAAACAATTTCCAGTCAGGGCTTACTCAAACCAACCCTCTTACCCAATTAGCGTTCCCCCAATTTGTGTTGATAAACAGACCCTTAGTTCCTATCTTCATATCATGCATCCTTTTTCCTTTGGGAGCATTCAACATAGCTACTCAAATCACCTTCACAATCCCCATATCCAAATTCATGTAATGAAGTCATATCTTTCTAACAGGTATTTCTTGCACTAAATTAGCTTCATTAAACCTACTTCCATATAACTACATCAGTAGCCTATACTGAAACTGTAAGGAATTAAGGATTTATATAATGGAAAATTAACATAAATCTTTGAGACTAAGGTGTCGTTTACCAAACACTTACCCGGTAAGCAGTTACTGGTAAAATTTAACACTATCATTTACTTACCGGGTAAGATTTTAGTCCGCCAAAATGACATCGTATGCAACAATTGCGCTCACCGGGGTAACAGTCGTTGCTCTCACTCACCGGGTAAGGCTCTTTTGTCTCGCTCTTACTGAGTAAGATTATTGGTCCTTATCATTTTCATCCGGTAAGATAACGTGACTTGCTCTTACCGAGTAAGATTAGATTATTGGTCCTTGTCATATTCATCCGGTAAGATAATGTGACTTGGTAAGCGCTTACCCGCGTAAGAGTTTGATAAGCATCCCCTAACTATACTTTATGGTTTTTTTCCAAAATAAAATACAGGAGCACCCATTAAATTAACACAAAAGCAGCATTTGGTCAAAGCATATTCAATTTGGGATCAGAATTGAAAGAAAATAAGATACAGTTACAATATACCTGCAAATATGAAGTAAGGGCGCCTTCTTAATCTGAAAATGGGAACAATATCAGTCATAAGACCCCAAAGAGGTTTAATAATCCAAGGAATTTGAATAATCCCAGAGTAAAATTGTGCTTCAGAAGGTTGCAACTTCTGCACATCCTTCATATAGTACTGTACACTAACACGATACAATCCTATACTTGTACCCTGATTGATTCCATACACAATCACCACAGCCAACACAAATCTCCAGCTCAATTCGTCACTCAGCATTCTAAACCAATTTACAGGTCTCCAGATCAAATTTCCATTTGCTCCTTCTTTTCTTCTTACAAAATTATCTTCTTCGCGGGCCCCAATTTTCACCACTTCTTCGTCCATGTTCGCGAGGATTGCCAACAGCACAGCCAAGTAATTTTGTTCCTAATTCGAGGAACTATAAGAAACCCTAATCAGAAGTTTTAACTTTTTCCTGAAATGGTTAGGTGGAACCTTCGTCAAATATGAGAATTTGACGAAAGATGGATGAATTGGAGTTGGAATTGGGAATGGGTAGGTGGCATTGGGAATTGTAATATGGGTTTTTGACTACAATGGAGAAGGGTTTTACCGCAAAAGGAGACCATGGAGATCTCAAATGCGAGTGTACTGTGTACGATCATGTCCACACGAGTACCCCGCACATCACGTTTTCTGATAAATTGACAAAAAAGGGTAGTTATTTAAGGTTTAAAATGGTTTGAAGTGTGGCGGCGTGGTCAAGTTTAAAGTCGTAGGAATCACGACAAGGTTAAATTATGTAACTTACGTTAAGTAACTTGTCTAATCCACTTTTCGAATTAAATTAATGAGGAAACACAGGTATTACACAAGTTACGTAAGTGTTACTTTCATAATGTTTATGCAGAGCAGACCTCCTATATTCACTTACCCAACTTGCGTAATGCTGAATTTTTTCCTCATTTTTTTAATCCGGAAAGTAAATTACAAGTGACGTAATGTCACTTGCGTAATGTTCGGCTAATTCCATCAGTTAAGTCAAAATGTGTCTATATAATGAATATTAGAGGATTGATCGTCTATTTTAGTCAATTTCCCTATTTTTCTTATGTTTTATCACATAAATTTACATCTCAATTGTAAAAAAGTGTAGTATTACCCAAAAACCTGATCAATCCATCTAACTTAATTTGCAAACAGTTTAATTAAATTAATTCCTCCAAACCACCATATTCATTCCAACCCGTAATTAATATATTAATGTCGGTAAAAAAAATTATATTCTAATATACATATATACACAATCATACAGAGGCGGACTTCTAATTTTTTTCAAATGATGACACCGTTTGACTATAAAAAATAAACATATATATATTTTTTTCATAAAATCGTCATTTGTCTATTAGGAACTTCTTTGCTTTTCGTATGTTTGATCACGTGTTTGAGTCTTTTATTGCAGATCTTTTCAAAAACATAATAAACCGGAAATTAGAAGTTGAAAACTAATAAAATGACACAGAGGTTATTCAAACTCACACATTGGGTGGAAGAAAAGACATGCAAACCAACTCTACCAAAGGAAATTTGTATCATATTTGTAGTTTCAAAATATATACGATGACACCTTTTACGATCCTAACACTTTTTGCAATGAAGAAACAAAGCAATGGTCACGCCACCGTATCCAATAGTGTGGGCCCGTCACTTCTATTTTATAAACCCATCTCAAAATCCCCGGCCCATAATTAGTTGTGGAAATGGACCCTGATCTTCCAATTTCATTAGTTCAATTCAGAATTGGTCTTTGGAATCATTTCTTGCTTTCAATTTGTAAAAGTTATTAATTTTTTAAACATTTATGATGATTTAAACAAATCAATTTATATTACGATGATCGTAATAATTTGTTTGGGTGAATTTTAGTAACATTTCTCGTTTTCATTCGTAAAAGTTATGAATAATATTGACCTGTAAAGTCAACCCAACCCAACCCAACCCAACTCGTAAGGGTTGGATTATTATTATTTTACAATACTCCATATTTTATATTCAAACCCCAATAATACCCTTTATTTGAATAGAAATTAAGAAATATTATGGAATTTATTTATCTATCACCAAGCTAGTTATGATATATATCGGAAAATGTGTCTTTTGGACTTGAACCTTTCATAGTGAATAACTATCGACTCTATTTTAGTGGGCAATGAACTAAGGTCTTGAACTAACCACTTTTTGTAGTAGATCGAGATAATATGTATCACAAATATCAAATCTACACATGATTTAATTCTTACCGATGTGTTCATTTTGGTTGTGACTTGTGAGTAGATTCTTTCTTCATGAGAGTTTTAGAAGACGTAGCCAATGTCAGTCTCACATAAGTAATGTTGATCAAGAATATTACATAGTATTCCACTGTGATAGCTATCACCGTTATTAAGAATATAAATTTCATCCATAAGTCATCAAAGAAAATATACATATAAAAGTCATCACAGGAATATGCATACTTCTGTACAAGTGTCGCTTGAGTGATCCACATTGTTGCTAGGTTAGGTTGGCGTTGAGGAGAACTCATTGTATCGGCTTTAAGCTCATTCCCCTCGATGAAAATGATACTTACTCTCTACTTATGCCTTTTATTAAATGATCGACAATATTCTCCTTCGACTTTACGTAGTCAATGGAAATGATTCTATTTTTCAGCTATCGTATGTATGTGTGTGTGTGTGTATGTGTGTGTGTATGTATGTATGTATGTATGTATGTATGTGTGTATGTATGTATGTATGTGTGTATGTATGTATGTATGTATGTATGTATGTGTGTGTATGTGTATGTATGTATGTATGTATGTATGTATGTATGTATGTATGTATGTATGTATGTATGTATGTATGTATGTGTGTGTGTGTATGTATGTATGTATGTATGTATGTATGTATGTGTCAAAACTTACCATTGTAGATTTGATTATTTGCTCTTGTTAGAGCAACCATACTATATACACAAAATAAATAGTACTATTTTGATCAAAATCAACCAATTGGATTATTAGAGACTGTAAAGAGTAAAAGACCAAACGAGAAGTTGATCAAGTTGTTAGAAGACGGAAAGTTTTAAAACCATATATCATTACACGTGATACAAGCGTATTAATCATATATGACTAAATACATTCAAAGCAACATCTATAAGTATGATCTCTTGACCAAATCAAACACATGAATGTTTTGAACCCTGCATTTGGCTTTCAAAACAGTGTTGATTCGGTTAACACGTTTCCCCGACTTTGCCCATTTTGTTATCAAACATCTCTTGAATTAATGAGGGGCTTTACCAAATGTTTACTGTGTAAGCTCTTATTGAGTAAGCATGACAATGACTGGGGAACTTGTCCAGTAAGAGGCATATCAAGAACCAAGAATCTTGTCTGGTAAGAACCATAGCAATGACCGATAACCTTACCCGGTGAGTGTGAGATAAGACTCTTACCGATAAACATTTACCAGCTAAAAGACGTTTACACATAACCCATTTTGATGACGGAGAATGTTACCTGATAACATAAGCGAATGTGGTAACTCTTGTCAGTAAAAGTTTACCCGAAATTACTTCTTGTAACTAAAAACATATATCAAAATTAGATTTTAATTTAATTATTGTATTTTAAAATTGTACAACCCAACGTCCCAAATGTTGTCCTTTTTGCCATTTAAGTCAACATTGGTCTAAAAGTCATTTGTTTCGTTACATGGTGTTTATTATTTAAAACGACTTGAGATACATTTTAATTTGTAACAATTATAATACATAGGTCCTTTTTACCGGATCCGATAAACGTCACTTAACGATTAGAGTCCAAATTGTCTGCTATTGTTTCATAGTCGAAGTTCGACCAAACATTCCATTCTCATACCGATATCACATGACATGAATATCGAAAAATCCCAAACGAAAATATGACACAAGTGACCTTTCAAGAATTTCAGATGTTATTAGATCAGTATGACCATTTTTGTCTTTCCCGATATGCTCCCATGTATAATTATTCTGACATATATATTGGTTGATACCTTCCAAAACATAACTTATATTTTTATAAAGCGATAAATTCTTTCACAAAATTCGATGTAATGAATATTCAAAACATAGAGAGAGCGATGGCCAACATATTGAACAAGAAGGGCCCCATGAGAGATCGTCTTTAAAACGAGCCGTAAATTTGGTGCACCTAAAATAGACGGTCATCATTCCAGCCATAACTTGTACTCAACCATCTTCATTTCATTCATCGTTATGTTAATAAATAGAACGTGTATATCTGACTCAAGTAACCTTTTATATTTAATTAAATATGATAAATTAAATGAATTATATAATAAGGTAAGATAGATGATCGATAAAAATCAATAATAGGTCCAAATAAATCAGGTTAAAAAATGGATTATTTTAGGATCGTTTAGACCAAATTAACATGTCCTCATTTCTGTATACCTTGAACACTAAAACTTTTATGTTTATGTACTGGATATATCAGTAATAAAAATTTTACCAAATCAAGTCATGTAATTAAACTAATGATTCATGTACACACGATTTTTTAGAACTATGAGACCATCCACTACCTTTGGGACTGTTTGACAGTTACTGAATGGTTTGATGCAAAATGATTGAGTGCTCAGAATGATTAAGATCTCATTATATAGTGCAAAAAGAAAATATAATTGTTTGGTAAATGTTTACAATGAAATTAGGGTGTTGGATGGTTAAGGGAAGCCCATGATACAAAATCATTATGAGGATTTTAGAACTATTAAAAGACATATTTTTCTTTTGTCAAACAATATTCACCTCTTAACGATCCATAGACTACATCTTAATGGAACTATTAAGAAGTAAGCAAACAATCGATAATATTTTAACTGGTACATCAACTTATTAACAATTACTTTTGTTATTTCATTTCATATATCATAATCAAATTAATTTCTTAAATGACCGTATTTTCATAAAATTCTATACTTTATTCAGATAAAAATAAAATTCCAATTAAATATTCTTTACTAGATTTATGCCATATCAGTCATTTTCGCCTACGTAGCATTTTAGCAATCCATTTCGGTATTACCACAATGGATGGTCTCAGCTAAAATCACCTTCTATAACATTAATAGTTCTTACGAAAATGTAAGAAAAACAATTCACCAAACTGCCATCTCCCGAGTTCTTCGAAACCCAGTAATTTGGAATATACAAGAAATCAAAATTACGAGAAATGACACTTACCAAATATACATGACCAGTAACTGATACATTTATTACGTCGTATTCAATTTCAAATGCATGTTCATTAAATCTAAACAGAGATACCATGTTTAACTTAACATATAAGTCTGTAACTATTAACCAACCACCTAAAATATCTATTCCTAACACAATACTGAAAAGAAAAGTAGATACAATTAGGGCCGTTTACTGAACATTTACCGATAAACATTTATCGACAAGATTTTATCAAATTCACTTACCTTTGGGTAACATTTTCGGCTATCAAAATGAGTTGTTGGTAAGCGTTGACCGAGTAAAAGTCTTCTATCGCACATTCACACTCAAGTCTTGTTATACTTCTTACTAGATAAGATTCTCAAACTTTACTTTGCTCAACATCTGTTAAAGGTATATAGAATTATAGATTTTTTTTTATTAATATGGATATCCAACTCGTTATACGAGCCGACTAATCCTAGGACGACCACTTGCTTTGTGGGTAGTCCAGAGTCACTGAATTTGAATCTCCGTGGTCACAAGAGAAATTTTATTTCTATTTGGATTTAAACCTAAAACCTCTAGACACTTTTGACATTTAAAGCACAAATTCAAACCAATCAAATACCACAATTGTATTTAGAATTATAGACTTGTGGATTATTTAAACTGGAATTGGTTATAGAGATATAAGTCCAACGTGAATATTTTTCCAAGAGAGTTTTTAAACAAAGTCAGACATCCTTGTCATGATCACGTGAGCACGTGACCTCCAAAATTAATCCATATATCTTGCTTTACCAGAAATAATATAATAATTAAATAAATAAAAAACATTATTTAACTATATAATATAGTATCTATAAATGTGTTACAATTATGAATTCGTACCTATCTCATAGGATTTTGCTTTAAAGAATCGCAATGAACACAAAATGTGGCCATATTGAAATTATTATGAATTTCTGGTACTTTAATTTAATTTATTTTTAAACCACAATTTTTAATTTTGTAATTAATAAAATTTATTAAACCTTAACTTATTATCGAATACCTTTAAATCAAATATATCTATACTATATCATAAAACATTTAACAAAAAAACTCTTAAAAATCATTTTTATGCATGAAGTACTGTTTATTGATGCACAATACTTAAAATTTAATATTACAAGTAATTTTACGTAAATACATTTGAATTCAAAAATAAAAACATTACCGCTTTCTCAAAACCACGTAAAATCGTATTATATTGATAAAAACAAAGAATAAAAACTAAACATTAAAATGAAGATTTATCTCGATGCATTGCACGAGTACCTTTTTAGTAAATTAGTAATGGAACGAACAATAATCACTTATTTTATACTATATTATAAAACATTTGACAAAAACTATTAAAAATCTTTTTTATGCATAAAGTACTGTATATTGATGCATATTACTTAAAATTCAAGATTATAAGTAAATTATGCATAAGTACAACTTATTAAAGCTTTATGTTTGAATTCGTGCAACTAACTGCAGATAAACATAATCAAATAGTGGATACACATCTCATTTTAAAAAATAAAAAATCTAAAATATAATTAAGATTATTATCGAGTTCTAACAAAATAATTAATTGTTATCTTTATAAGAAAATTATATTATTAAACCAAATATAAATTACTTCGTTGTTATTGAATCAAAATTAAATTATAATTAAAAAAAATTGAATTAAAAAGTTACACAAAAAATGAGGAATTTTAAATAGTTATTTTGATACTAATATTAATATATTTTTGTTAAATTTTTATGATATCTTCAAATTTATATTTTATTCAAAAATAAAAACATCATCTTTTTTTTCATAATCACGTAAGACTATATTATAACATCGACTGATATAAAGAATAAAATAAAATATTAAAATCAAGATGTATCTCGTTGTATTGCACAAGTACCCTTTTAATATTGTTTAATCTATAAATGTTTTAAAAAGTTAAGAAGTTTTATTGGGATCGATCCCGTGATGGTCAGGAGATGATTTGGGCCTAAAAAGCAAAGAAATGTAAAATTAGGGCACAAATGACAATTAGTAAAACCCAAAATAAACCCTCACCGTCGGATCCAATTCAAGTCCAAACAACAGAAAACACAAGACAATTGCACTTGAAAGGCCGCTTGCAGACGGCCATCTTCTCTCACTCGTCAGTCTCACACAGTCACACTCTCACCCACACAACAAAACCCTTTTCTCCCCCTCACTGATTCAGCCGGCTCGCACTGATTTCCCCCACTAATCCAAAACCCCCATTGTTTATATATAATATATATATATTTCTCTCTCTCTCACATCAATTGCTTTTATATGGCCATCACCATGGTCATTGGATGATGACCCAGTCCCCTTTCTTCATAATTTGATCTCTCTCTCTCTCCCCTACTCTGCTTGTGTAGACTGTAGAATTAGCTTCATTTCTTCGATAGAAATTGAAGTTTTAATGGCGAAGATTTCACAGAAGAAGAATGCGGCATCGAATGGCAACAATGAAACCAAGCCAGTCATTGGAAAGCCTAAGAGAACACGTAAGACGGTTCAGAGAGATTCCCCTCCACAACGTAGCTCAATCTACAGAGGCGTCACCAGGTACGATTTTCAATCTCGAAGTAATTTGATTTTTTTTTTTTTTGTTATTTAGAGATTGAATTTGATTCCGTTTGAACATGAAGGCATCGATGGACTGGTCGTTATGAAGCTCATTTATGGGATAAGAATTGCTGGAATGAATCACAAAACAAAAAAGGAAGACAAGGTTTTCTTCTTTCTGATTCAAAATTAAATCGTGATTACGTTTTCATTTCTTCGATTCAACTTATAACTTGAATTTCATTTTCTTACTGATTTCCATGAAAATGGTGGCGATTCCTACTGAAACACAGTATATTTAGGTAAGCTTGGCATCCATATCTGGATTCTGGATGCATCTTGGTTCAATTTCATTACTGTATCAATAAATTACAATACAAAAAGTGGGAAAAATGGTGTTTCCAATTCAAAATACTTTCAAAACTTATCCAAATTCGTGATATTTAGGGGCCTACGACGATGAAAAAGCCGCTGCACATGCATATGACTTGGCAGCATTGAAGTATTGGGGACAAGACACCATCCTCAATTTCCCTGTAATTTATTTATTTCAAAAATATTAATATTTATTTATTCAAATTTAATTTCCTAAAAATGAATTAATACGTGTTCATGATATTTTGCAGCTCGAAACCTACAAAGAAGAGCTTCGAGGCATGGAGGGTTTGTCAAAAGAGGAGTATATCGGATCTTTGCGCAGGTAACACCTACTTAAAAATGTAGTCAGATTCATACGAGAACAATAACCAAATAAGAGAAAAAGAAATGTGATTCACGCGACTTTGGTCACGGCTCATTCTTGCTTTGACTGTTTTCATGTTTTTCTATTTGATTATTGTTCTCGTTTAAACCTCTCTTGTGAAGAACTTTTTAAAGTCACATATTTTGCTTGATGATTTGCATCTTGGTTCTTTCTCTAAATTACTGTAAATATATATTCTTATCGTAGAAAAAGTAGCGGTTTTTCACGAGGAGTTTCAAAATACAGAGGCGTAGCAAGGTATTTCCAATGACCGTGTTAGTCGGTTTTCGGAACAGTAAAATAAGCAATTGTATTCATTTGGTTCTTGTTTAATGTGTAGGCACCATCATAATGGTAGATGGGAGGCTCGTATTGGCCGGGTTTTCGGTAACAAGTATCTGTATCTCGGAACATACGGTAAACTCCTATTTTAATTGTTTGTTTTTATTCTTTTATATCTTTATGTTAAATTAAATATTAAATATGATATATATAAAAAAGACCAAATGAAAAATGACATTGTTGAAGTAAGACAATTAAAATATAACCATTATAAATATCCCTTTTGGAGTTATTGAATAAACAAATGAAGATGTGTTTTTTTTTTCTAATTTGAAAATAAAAAGCAATATATTTACCATCACCCAAACATCTCCATCAAATGTGAGGTGTGTCTTGGCCGTTTACTAAACACTTATTAAGTGTTTACAGGTAAAATTTAACACTATTACTTATCGAATAAGATTTTGGAGTATCAAAACGACATCGTATGCAACAATTTACCTGGTAAACGTTTACCGGATGTTTGATTGAAATGGGATGAAAGAGAAAATACATTAAAGGAAGAATAAATGAAAGAAGAGGATGCAGTTGGTACAATAGATGACCAACCCTCAACCGCTTAGCCCATTGGTCGTGATGTTAAGAAAATTGAAGGCTTGGTTAGTCAACCCCATGGTCCCAACTCCCAACCCTCCACCAAATATTTCATGCACATAACTTTGAATTCAATACCACCAAATATTATTATGGTTCAACCAAATGAATCCTTTCTCCTCCTCCTACTCTCTTTAGTCGAACATCACACATACTCCACTTCATCCATATAAGGGTATTTGAGATTGTTTATAAAAATAACTTATTAATTTATTCCGGTATGACACCAATAATAAGCACTTTTAAGTGTTTGGATATACAACTTATACCAGTTCCAAACCGATAATATGGAGTTCTTGAAGAAGTTAAATCATTCTAACTTATAATAAGATGATAAAGACTTTTGTAGAAAAACATAAGTTGTTTTCAAAATAGAGCTTTAATAAATTGACCTTACGCACAATGTACTTGTAATATTGAATTTTAAATAATATGTATCAATAAACAGTACTTCATGCATAAAAAATAGTTTTTAAGAGTTTTTGTCAAATGCTTTCTAATATAGTATAAAAATAGATCCAAATTTAATCGATGTGAGACTCGTTGACAAACATTAAAGTGGCGGTGATTCTTGTAAAAAAGTGGCGGCACATGCTACTCCTAATATATTCAATAGCAGCATGACATTTTTTACAAGCCTTGGCGGTACCACCATTGAAATTCGTTTTGTACTATGACTGAACAGCTTTGCAGAAAATTAAGAGGCTGCGGTATCATATCTAAATTTAAATTTGAGTTTAAATTGTTAATAACTATGAAACATAAAAGTGTAAATCATTGAAATTAGAACTGTCTTTTTAGTGTTTTGCACCTAATTTGAAAGTATAATTAATTTATATTGTATTATATTATATTTTAGAGTGAACGGTGGATTTGGTCTCTGTGTTTTGATTTTTTTATTATGGTTTCCATAGTATGTTTATTGTGGATTTGGTTCTTGTGGTATTCAATTTGTTCTGGCAATAGTCCATTTGACTAATGTCAACGTTAACTCTGTTAAATCAAGGGTTATTTTAGTCTTTTATCTTTTTTTCTATAAAATAAATAAAAACGATATTTTTATACAAATATGGTTTTATAGTATGATAATTATTTTTTGTAGCTAAATTTATGAATATACCCCTGAACTTTGTGATGTTATCACTCAGCCACCCAAGAAGAAGCGGCGACGGCTTACGATATGGCAGCAATAGAGTACAGAGGACTTAACGCCGTTACAAACTTTGACCTGAGCCGTTACATCAAGTGGTTAAGACCCAACCAAACAGATCCCAACAACTCAAACGGTATCCAAATTAACCCTAGTCAACATCCAGGGTCAAGCTCCCTTTCCAACAACCAAAACCAGCAACCGGAAAGCTCAAGCTCCGGCGAAACAACCACCAGTATACCTCCGCCACCTTCCTCAGCCCTAGGGCTACTGTTGCAGTCCCCAAAGTATAAGGAAATGATGGAGATGACCTCGGCGGTTGACTCCCCTTCGACGCCGCCGGAATCAGATCGGCCTCGGCGAAGCTTCCCTGACGATATACAGACCAATTTTTACTGCCATGATTCCAACAGCTATGCCGAGGGTGATGACAATATTTTCGCAGATCTGAATTCATTTTCTGCACCTATGTTCGAAAGCGAGCTTGACGCATAAACCGGTGATCGGAGCAAGTTCAACGACGCTGACGGTAATGATGATTTTAGGATTTACTTATTTGACTTGCAGAGAGACGAGAGTTTTATTCATCTTTCGTTTTGTCTCTAATTTAAAAATTATTTCTAAGTGTAGATATACCTACCTATCATGAGGCATAGACATTCATTGATTTCTATACTTTTTTCCTCAAGAAAAAGAAACCTAATAAAAATGTTGCAGGCATCAAAAGCCTCATTTCTTTAATTGTTTTCAAACTGTGTTTGTCTGAGCCTAACTTGTGCCCACTTCGATCTTGGAGAACAGTCAAGGAAAATTCTCAACGTTCTTGCATCCACTTTGATTAGAGTCTTTTCGAAGGCGCGAAAGTTTGCATTTTATCTTTGATTTGAATCGATGATTTAATTGGTCATAAAATAAGTTGTTTTGGGTTTTGGCATTTGATCCATCATCGTTTTGGTTGGTTAGTTTATGAAGCATCGTTTTAAACATTGATTTGGAGTCAATAAATTCAAAAAGCATCAATTTTCAGTACCTGCCAAATTAATATTGGAAATGATGTACCAAATCTTTAATGGTGTTGGCATATAAAAGCTACATGTGGCAGTGGCAACACATAAAATACGGCCAACATGTTGCATTAACTCGTTTCAAACCAACCAAACTTTGACTTAAATTTGATAGGTTTTTTAATCGGCAAATTGCATGAAAAAGTAACGTATTTTAACTTGATTTTTATTTTGGGTAACGTACTTTTAAAACTTCTATTTTGGTACTTAAGATGTAAAGTTTTAAACATTTAAGTACCCGGGTAACCCCATGAAGACTAATTTTAGACTAATTTTTAGATTAAAACAAATCCATGTCACTGACTAGGTCAACAAATAATACTGAGTTGGATACCACATTACTCGCCACATCAGTATGATAACCGGTTAATACTTCAACCAGTTACCCAGGTACTTAAATGTTTAAAACTTTACATCTTAAGTACCAAAATAGAAGTTTTGAAAATACGTTACCCAAAATAGAAATCAAGTTTAAAATATGTTACTTTTTCATGCAATTTGCACTTTTTTTAATTGACAAAATATGTGCTTCATTTCAAGCTAAAGCCAGCTGCTGCTACAGCTAATGTCACATTATGTACTTTGACACGTCTAATAAATAAATGTCCCCATATGTGTATAGGGCCGGTTTAAGTAAAAACCCCAAATACTATGACAAGGTAAATAGGAAATATTCATATGTGAATTATTGAATGTCTTAATGTTATAGAAATATATAATTGTCTAGTAATGTCTTAATGTTGTAGAAAATGACTTATCAGAACATGACTCACAGAAAGTTAAGTTTTTTTCTAAACCCGCTCCTTCTATCTATGAAAAAACCCTTTCGAACTAAATTTTCTCAATCCATACGGACAAATTAATTCATACAAGACAATTTTAGACATAATAAAAAACCAACCAAACAGCTCCTTGATTTTTCTTATTTAAACCTAACCTTGGTAAATTGATGTAAAGACATAGACAAATGATTAATTGCCTCAAGAAACTTTGAAAATAAGAGATATATATCATAAGGAATGATAAAGAGAATTTGAAGTCGAAGTTAACAAATTTCACAATTATGTCAAAGCTCTTGTTGATAAACCCATTTCAGCAATCAGAATGTGTTCACATTGTGCAGCAAAGCTTTGAATCGATAGACGCCAAACATATGCTGAAGGCCTGATAACCGGTTAGCGGATATCTGAAAAGCAAATGCACGTGTATATATAAAAAAACCCTCATGATTTCGTAGAGAAAACACAAACTAGATGAATTATGTTGTTAATACCTGTAGTCCATCACATACTTGGACTTCCCTATCCTCCCAAGTTGCAAAATTGTTTGTCTTCCATTTTTCTGAACACCGGAAAATACAGATCAAAACCTCAACCAAAAGTTGTGACATTTACATTTTCTTTTAAGTATATAATACTTATATGCAACAAATAAACTCAACATACCCTCCTCATTTTTGGTGAGGTTTGAACCCCTGACCTCGTAGGAGACCAAAGGGCTCTGGTGACATCCACCCTTTTTCATGCACCAAATTTTGTGAACTTTTGCATTTGTTTGTTGGTTAGTTCATTTATATATTGTCCCTCATTCACCATTTTATGGGTAGGATCTAAATATGCATATGGAAGAAAGAGGCATAAAAACTCACATTCTACATAGGTTTCACCCCCTATATGTATATCAAGGAAAGGCAAGTTTACCTCCAAAGTCAACTGGAAGTTCTTGGCTGAACTCTGGATTTTAAGTCCTGCTGCTTTTCCCCTATTTCTGAAATCCAACTCATATTGCTTTGAGACCTGGATCATAGCAGAGTGTTTAGAAGAGAGCATTCATAATCTATTAAATTCATTCGTATGTCTAGAGGGAAGTGCCATTAGAAACCCAAAATTGATTAGGAACCTGGGAACCATCCACATCATGCCACGTATCTCTCTTCATTCATCATGAATAACACATTCAAGATGAATATTCATCATGAATGTGGTTACATATTCCTGATGAACCACACAATCATGATGAATTACACATCCATATTCCTGATGAATATGCCACGTGTCCTGCTGTGGCTAGTTCCGGGGTTTCTAATCAGTTTTAGGCTCCTAATGGAACCTGCCCATATATATGTAAACTTTACATTGTTGTAGTGTGGAACTCTTGAGAACAACTGATGTACTCTGTCCATTCTCTCTTCCCAATCCTTCGGTAGCCCATTGATATGTTGTGCCTGGACCAGAAACATACCACACATAAAGACCATGCTCATATTATGCAATACGCATAACGTTGAATACAAATGCTTGTATATATATACTCTTGTTTCTAACCTGAGTTGTGTTCTTCAATTGCATAGACTGATGTTTTGGGAGCCATATCTTCATGCTCCTATAACTTCCTGTCCATGTTGCTATTGTGGGCACAAAGCTATTTTGGGGAAAAGGGAATTGGTTTAATTCGGTAAATGCGTAGTTATAAGGGAAGATCTTCATGGTTTTGCCATGCAAAAGAGATATAGAAGGAGATGGAGCTTACGCTACTAATGCTAGAAGTTTGGAGTGTTTGGTCATGGAATTAACGCGTCGACCCTGCAACCAAATGAATTATTAGAGCTGTCAGAATATGTAAAACCCCATTAGATTACTCTGTCAAAAATGCCCTCTAGGATACAAGGAAGGTTTCAACATATATGCATAGAGAAGAAATGGTCCAGATCTAGCTGATGTGGACTCCAACAGAGGCTAGACTGACACAAAGTGTCAAAATGGTTGACCTTGACTCTAATATCCGGTGAGAACATGTAAAAGTGAAACCCATTAGATTACTCTCCAAAAGACTCTTTTGGAGACCAATCTAATGAGGTTCCACATATTTTCACAAAGAACGACTAAAGAAGTATCTTGTTAGAGACCGAATTTTGGATTTCAAGAGGTGAATATGTAATCCCCACAAAAGCTATAACGATTGTAGTGAAGTTTCAAAAATGGACCTGATCCCATATATGGTATTTGGAACCCATGAGATTGGCAGTCACACTCCCTACATAACTATCATCTGCACAACATAATATGCCTTTTGTATTCTGAGCAATTATGAACTCCGATCTACCGTTGTGACGTCTATGATGAGCCACAGCAAGTTTCCGATTTTGCCTTCCTTGACCCTCCTATACAAATTCAAATTACAATCCAAAGTAATTAAGCACAAACCATCAACATAATAGAATCAGAAAAGATCAAAGTTGAGACACAATGCTACTCTTGACTACACATAATCAGACCATCACGAACTCAGAACCTTTGGAGGTTCTTCGAGCTAATCACAACCACTTGGGCAAACTTAAGGGCCTGTACAGCAGCTTAATGAGCTTAATAGACTCACAGCTTACTCGGTCAGCTATACATGATTGTTTGGTAGTGGCTTAATGATATAGAAAGTGGCTTATTTAGTAAGCTTTTAGGGGACCTTTATGTAGAAAGCCAGGTTTTTTCCAAACTTGCCCTTTCCAATTAAAAAAAAAACATGCTCATTCCATCTATGAGAAAACCCTTCCAAATCCATAAAGACAGATTAATCCATACAGACAGCTTGATCCATACGGGACTTAATAAAAAACCAACTAAAGAGCCCCCTTAGTTCCAAATTCCTTTTTATCTGTAAATCTAAATTAGACTGGTCATTTCATTCCCATATGGACATCATACAAATATTAAGGTCTGAGTCCACAGATAGATAAAATGCAAGCACCGGAGCAAGATAACTTAGGTCATGTTTTAGCAGCTTAATGAGCTTAACGAGACTCGCAATTTATTTGGTCAGCTATACATGACTGCTTGATAATGACTTAATGATATAGAAAGTAGCTTATCGAGTAAGCGTGTAGAGGGCGCTTTATGCAGAAAAAACCTTTCCATCTATGAGAAAAACCCTCCAAAACAAAAACTTTTTCAATCGATACATACAACTTTATCCATACATGATATATCAACTCGAAGAGTTAGAGACAACATTACATTGGTGTAGAGCGTATACAGTGTTCCACCATTCAGCCCGTCGACCGACTTTTCCTTCACAATAATACAAGTACACCTTCCTATATCCACAGGCAAAGGCCTACACAACAAAGACCTGAAAACAGATATACACAATCCCAATGTCAAAATGCTACTAATAACAATCACAACATTCAATCTTCAACAACGATCAAAAGACGAACCTGTTGGGGAGTGTAGACCATGAGGAAGCGGGTGCAGCCTCGGAATCCGAATGATCCCAAATATTTCCCGAATTGTTTTTGTTGGAACCAATGGGTTCATAGAAATTGGAACCAAAGGTTGGATTAGGGTCATTCAATTGCATACAGAGCTGCAGCGAAGATGGCTTCCAAGCCCTATCTTTCAAACGGGTCTTGGCAATCGGTGGTTGTTTGGAAACGACGATGTTAGAATCCACATTCTCCTTGTCGTCTGGCTTGCAATTGTTGTTCTTCATCTTATTGGGTTCTGAATTCTCTTTATCATCCGACAAATTGGCGATAATTTGAGGATCATGGATGGGGTCGCTGGAGCTACGATTGTGTTTGATTTCTGTAAGAAGGGTTGGAATTTGCCATTTGGGAAGAGAAGAAGAGGGTTTAGAGAAAGATGAAGTGGGTGGTTGCTGCCAATGCCATAGATGGTAAGTTTGAATTTGAAAAGAAAGGGGGCTTTGGGGGAAGTGATTTTGGGAAATGGGTTGGATTTATGTGAGGAGATGGTTGCTAATAACGGTAACTATTTAGGATCCCTTGAAGCGGGAACGATGTTTAAACATCAAAAATTGGGGTTGGTGGGTTTCTAATAAATGCTTTGTGGGGTCACAATAATTATTCATTATGACTTTTTTGATTAAATTGTAATTAAAACTTGAGTAAATTACGATTTTGTCCATGTAATTTGTAAAGGATTGTGATTTTTTTTTTGTCTTAGGTGGTTATGAAATTATGATTCGTTCTATAATTTATTGTTGTTTTTATCTCTGAGATTAAGAAGTTGTTTCTTAAATGTTTATCGGATAAGTGCTTACTGATATCACCTACCATACTGATTGAGCATGACAAAGATTAAGAATCGAGAGTCTTAGAAGTCGTTTAGCAAATGCTTATTCGGGTAACTATTTACAAAGTTATATTGCGTTGAAGGATAAATATGACAAGGACCAATAATCTTATCCGGTAAGAGCGAGACAAGGACCGAGAGTCTTATCCGGTAAGTGAGGACAATGACTCTTACCCTGGTCAGCTCTTACCGGATAAATTGTTGCATATAAAGCCGTTTTTGTTGACTAAAATCTTACTCGTTAAGTAAATGATAGTGTTGAATTTTATCGCTAAGTATTTACCAAGTAAGTGTTTGGTAAATGACCCCTTAGTCTTAGGGGCCGTTTACCCAAAATGCTTACCTAGTAAGCGATTACCAATAGGATTAGGAGTCAACACTATAATTTACTTTGATACGTAAGATTTTAGTACATCAAAACATATCAAATGCAACAATTTACTGGGTAAACACTTGCATGGGTAAGAGCCTCCATCATCACTTACCGGATAAGACTCCATTTTTCTCATCACTCTTACCCGGTAAGATTCTTGGTCCTTTTCATGTTCATCCGATGAGGAAATTTATGCGTTAAGCACTTACAAAATAAGTGTTTAGTAAACAGCCCCTTACTCCGTAAGGAAGGAAAAATGCTCCTACCCAATAAACATTTACTATAAAATAATATTTCTGTTGAAGAAATGAAAGTGTAAATTAAAAGGGAATTTAGTTTTTCTTTTGGAGACCCAACATTTGGTGTAACTTTTGTTCTTACCAACATTTCAACTTTTGGTTTTTTTTCTTTCTAAAAATGTAAGAAAAACAATAACTTTGTGCCTTTAAAATATATTTATTAAACAATATTAAATTTTAATTCAAAAAATAAATTCAATATATAATATTCAACCAAGTTGTAGGAGGTTAGGGTATTTGGCTTAGCGGTATTTGAGTTTTTGGCCTTATAAGAGATCAGAGGTTTAAACATCACTAAAGTGAGGAAAATGTATGAGTTTATTTGTTTTATTTGTCGTATATAAATCTTATATACTTCAAAAGAAAAAAAAATTATAGTGCAAAACTTGAATTAATAGGAAATAGTGGTAAAAGCGAGAATGCTGATATAAAAATCAAAACGAACGGTAAAACTAAGCCCTCTCGGATACTTTCTTAAGAATAAGAAAGAAAAACCGTAATATATTATAAATAAATTTAGTTTTTAACAAATGAAATGATCAACTAATCATTATTTATATTAAAAAAAAATAAACATTATTTTAATGGATTTTCTGTCTAAAAACAATGTGGTCATTTTAACAGTTTTGTTCTGTCATGTCCTAGTCGTACCAAACATAGGACAGACAATTAGTCATGTCGCGTCCCGTCCTGTCCCGTCATGTCATGTCTAGTCTGCGTATCAACCGCTACCTTAAAGAAAACAAGTTATATTGTAGTTTTATATATTAGTCAATTAAAATTTACCATAAAATATACACGAAATTGGTTTTAGTTCATAAGTTTTCTTGACTTATTCACAGTGATTTGGAATCACATGACACCACCCTGTTTTCATAAGATCTATAAGGATTCGGCTTTTTTTAATAAGGTAACCTTCACAGTATTTTTGCTGTGGATGTTCGATTTTTTTTATCTTCACAGTGTTTTGCTGTAAAGTTTCAAGTGTAAAAAAGTGCTCTCACGGATATCACAAAAACAAGCTGGTCTGACGTGAACCCAACCCTATTTATGGTTATACTTTATATATTATTAGTCAATTTTCTTATTAAATTATATTTTAAATCAAATATTGTATTATTTTTTTTTAAGAATTAAATATATAATATCGTTTTGGAGCTAACTAGATTCGGTGATCTACATTACCTGCTTTGAATTGATAGATCCTCTTTAACATTTAAAGTTATATTGTTTCTTTCATTATCGGGTGTTGTGATACAACAACAATATTTAAGGTCCGTTTACCAAACGTTTAACCGGATAAGTGCTTACTAAGTCACATTATTTTATTGAATGAATATAACAAGGATCAATTATCTTACCCGTTAAGAGCGAACGCAAGAACTGAAAGTCTTATCCGGTAAGTGATAACGACGATTCTTACCACAGTTAGTACTTACTGGGTAAATTGTTGCATACGATACCATTTTGGTGGACTAAAATCTTACCTTGTAAGTAAGTAATAGTGTTGAATTTTGTCGGTAAACACTTACATGGGTAAGCGTTTGGTAAACAACCCTTTACTTTTTGTTATATTTTTTGTACTTACTTAGGTAACATATTTTTTTCTAGATGGTAGAGATGGTTAAATCGAGTTCAACTGAAAACCGATTGGGATTAGTAGGGACCGGATATGGCCCGACAGTTCGAAACTAGCTATACTTTTTATGAAATTTTAAGACCCGGTATTTGACCAGTAATGTGATTTAAAAAAAATCAAGTTTTATAAATTATATTACAAGTTTTTATCTATTAAAATATAATATTTAAAGTGTATTTCAATACTTGATTTCAAAAACCGTAATTACAAAAACATGTATTACATTTTTGTGTAAATAAGATTTAAAAAAGTAATTTTGTTTTCAAACCGGACCGGATTTAAGACCAGTCCCGTCCTATGACCAGTCCCGTCCTATAACCAGTCCTTACCCTGGTGCCAGGCCGGCCTGGTTTGGCCCGGGATGGACAAACCCGATTTAATAGGACAGTCTGGTGTGCGGGACCCATTTTTGACGATATCTATACTATATTATAAAGCATTTGACAAAAACTATTAAAAACATTTTTATGCATAAAATAATGTTTATTGATGCATATTACTTAAAATTTAAGATTACATATAGAATGTGTATGTATATATCTTATTAAAGTTCCATGTTTGAATTTGTGTAACTAACTGCAGACAAACATAATCAAATACATGATAAACATCATTTTAAATATAAAAAATCTAAAGTATAATTAAGATTATCATTGAGTTATAACATAATACTTAATTATTATCTTAAAAAAATTTATTTTATTAAACCAAAAATAAATTATTTCGTTTTTGAACTTCAATTAAATTATAATAAAAAATTAAATTAAAAAAATTACACAAAAACAAAGAATTTTTAAATAGTTAATTTGATAATAATATCACTTATTTTTTTCTAAAATTTTATAATATCTTTAAATTTATATTTCATCAAAAAATAAAAACATTTTTTTCTCTCAGAACCACATAAAATCACATTATACGCAAAATATAAAATAAAACATTAGAATATAAGATATATCATACTCTAATGACGTATTACGCTAGTCTATCAAAATGGATGTGGGTTTGGTGGTGTTGGGGCCCAATAACCCGAAATCATGATGAATATGGATTATGGAGCAACCCGATATGGCATCCTACAAACGAGTGGCTCTCTCCACCCAATCTGCACAAAGAAATACAGATGAAACGAACCTCATCCATGGCACCGAATCCACGATGGCCAGCTTAACAACTCTTTCACTCTCATCCACCTCTTCCCTTTGGTACCACTGCACTAAACCCGATTCACTTTTTAATCTCAGATATTCAAGAACAATAACCTGCATGGCTGCTGCGACCAAGGTCATACCCTCCATCATCGTCGGGGGTGGCCGTGTCGGAAAAGCCCTACAAGACATGGGCGGCGGCGATGATTTGTTGGTGAAGAGAGGCCAACCTGTTCCGATCGATTTCCCAGGTCCGATATTGGTGTGCACCCGGAACGATGATCTAGATGCCGTCCTTCAATCCACTCCTAAGTCCCGTTGGAGCGGTACGATGATTTCACCAACTTATTATTATACCACTACAATGCATTCATTTTCTTCAACATTTGTGCATTTTGAAATTTGAAGTAGGTAATGGTATCATTTGGTGTATCTGTGCATTTCAATTGATTCCGTTACATGATTGTTTCTCTCACGAGAACTAACCACGAAACTATGCATATAGATTAGAATACAAATGTTTTGGAGCTTAACACCTAAAAATGTCCATGTCATATGGACCTGTACACTTAGGTTGCATTTGGTACACGGAACCTGACTTGACTGGATGGGACAGGATTGGATGGACGAGGGTGAGGTAGGCGGGTGAAAAAATTGGTAGTTTTAGTAATCCTGATATAGTTTAATGTTGCTCCAAACGTGGGACAACAAGTTTTTGTTTTGACATGTCGCGTTCTGTCTTGCGTACCAAACGCACCTTTATTCCACAACGTCCATGCCAATTTTGAATACAGAAAGTACTAAGGGGCCGTTTACTAAACGTGGGTACTTTTCCTCACCGCATGAACATGGCAAGGGCCAATAATCTTACCCGGTAAGAGCGATGATAAGTATAGAGAGTCTTACCCGGTAAGTGAGGGTGATGACTCTTACCCGGGTAAGCGCTTACTTGGTAATTTGTTGTATAGGATACGTTTGGATGTACTACAATCTTATCCAATAAAATAAATTATAGTGTTGACTCCTAACATTAAGCACTTACTGGGTAAGCATTTAGGTAAAGGGCCCCTAAGTTTTTGGTCATGAAATGTCATTCTTTTAGGCTGTTAATGAATCCCCCGAGAGGAGATCTTTGATGCTGTTGGATTCCAATATTTGATGTCCAAAGGTTAGAGTTTTAGAGAATATTGATTCTGATGGAACGGACATATGAAGTGATCCTTGTATCTAAACTCCAACTAGCAAATACCAAACCGTCTAGTTTTCGATGTATCAAAGGACTTGTACCCATGAGGTCTGGGTTCTACTCTCATGTTGGATTCTTGAATACCATTTGGCCAAAGGCCGGATGCTTAGGTGGACGTATGGTCTGACCATGTTGGATAGGATACCAAATGGTTTTTTGGGCAAAGTTGGGAATTGCACCTATGACGGGAAAACTCTAGTGGTTTCGACAAGTATATAGGAGGTAGATAAAGGCACCTGTGAGCAAGGTTTTAAAAGGTGGAATCAGGCCTCGAGGCGGTCTGAGGCATAAGCCCCGAGATGGAAATATATACACACCAAAATATGTACATATGCTACACAAATATATATAAATAGCCTCTCTACCCTTTGGGGTAGAGGCAAGGTCTATGTACATCTTACCTCTGTGTGGGATATACTGATTTTGTTTGGTAATTACCCACAAGCAGGAGTAAGGCTTTAGTCCCCCCATAAAACTTTTAATTGTTTAAACCCCGATTTAGGTGGGTCGAATTCTGATCTGTTAAGCTGGATCATAACAATCTAGCAGATTTGGTTTTTTTCCAGAACGGGATGCTGGAGCCATGGTTCGAAAGTAAAGGTCTAGGTGATGCTGACCAAGTGTTGGCATATTTTGCCGTTTCCAAGCTTGGCGAGCCCCCCGTGGATGGTATAACCGATACCAATCCTGAGGGATTGACTGCTGCTTTTGGCAAATGGGGTTCTGCTGTTGCTGCTAGGTTAGAAGCTGGAGGTCTTTCTTGCAAGGTAAATCTTGTCTAATTTATGGTCCTAAACCACTACTTTATTAAACAACGGTGAAAACAAAAGAAACGAATTACATTTTTCTTGAAAGCTCACTATCTGCTGGATTTCAGTATGACATATTCTAGCTTTTAATTTTTTGCTGGAGTTGCATCAAAACTGTAACAGCAGTTGTTGATTTTGACTTGAATTGCCTTGATTGAAGCTCCAATATCATAAACTAAAAAACTTGTTTTCTTAAAATACGGAAATCAGGTCCTCGAGAAAGAACCCTTTGAAAAGCAGATGCTAGAGAAGCTTATATGGATAGCAGCATTCATGCTTGTTGGGGCTCGCCATCCTGGAGCCACTGTCGGAATTGTAGAGAAGGACTTCCGTTCAGAGGTAAGATTACCTTCATCAACACGACAAAGTCGTTGAGTTTTCATACTACCATCTTATAACTATGTTCATCTTCAATCTAAGCATCTTTCCTACAACATATATGTTCAGGTAGGTAGCCTCATTGAAGAACTGGCATCTGCAGCAGCAGCAGAGAAAGGCATATTTTTTGAAGAAGGGATTGAGGATCGGTTATGTGCTTATGCTCGAGCAGTTTCCCACTTCCCAACTGCAGTTAAGGAGGTAAGCTCTCTGTAATATGAAAGTTGGTTGCTTGCAATTAGCCCATCAATCATTCTCTCATCTCACCAAGTGGTAATGGATCTCGCAGTTCAAATGGAGAAACGGCTGGTTCTACTCGCTCTCAGAGAAGGCAATCGCTCAAGGGAAACAAGATCCGTGCCCTTTGCACACATCATGGCTTAAAGACCTAAATATTGTTCAGTAATGTATGTGTACTATGTACCCCCAGTGTTTTAGACAATTCTTAATATGAACTAATCGCACATTTCTCTTCCTTAGTCAATGTAGCGAAAGATTCATTATAACGAGTTCAAAAAACTATTGCAGCTATCCGATCCGTAGATCATCTCTATAACGGAAGATAAAAAAGAATATTATAAGTATACTGTATTGTCAAGATATCACAATTATCATACAACTGAGAAGCAGAGAGAAATGAAAAGGGATATAAAGGACACAATGTTGTCTCTTTTCGGGTTGGGTCATGGTTTTGTTCTGCAAATCATAATTTTAGTTTCCGTTTGGCGATTGATTCTTTGGCTAGTTGGACACGACATAATGCCTTTTGAGTCGGGTTCAAGCCATAACAGACGTCCCCTGCCCCTAAAGTAACGGCAAAATAAAGATAAATGGTGCAAAGGACAGCAAGAAGTACAAGAGCGGTTAGTAGGTAACGATGACGCCTGATGACTGTTGAGAAGCTACCCAATTCATCCTCCTTTGTGTATTGCTTTTTAAATGAAGGTGAAGAAAATGCAGTCTGTGATCTCCGGTGAGGCGAAGTTATTATTCCGTCCAGAACCATAGCTGTAAACAACTGCCAAATCAATCGCAAATAATTATAAATTATTAATTAACCGTAGCTATAATTCACTTGAAGAGATATTCTAGCGTCGAATGGATCTAATCCATATGAACTTCAATTACGGTCGCTCGTACGATCTACGGTGAACTCAAATTTACAAAAACACAATTATAAACGATCAGAAGCACAGAATGCAGGGAAATATCAGATTATTCAGCCGGAAAACAGAGCGACAGAGTTCTCATATCCAATTACATCAAATTCAAACCAGATTACTTCAATTATGGAACATCGAATTGGTCTAAACTGAAATTAACAACAGCGATCGTTAGAGATGAAATGGAGGAGAAAGAAACATACCAGATCGGAGGAAAAAAGTGCCGGCGAAGATAAGAAATCGATGATCTTGTCCTTTATCCTACTCTCGCACCAGAGAGAGAGAGTGAGAGATGGTAATTGACTGATGAGTTTTAAGTATTGGGTGGTGTCGTTAATATGGCGCTTGGGAACCCGATGGGACTCGTTTCCGCCCCAAAGGCCGCAATCAGAAGAAAGGCTTTTTTCAGAGTTAGAATTTAGAGATTCAGACGGATGTGCCATTTTTAATGCATGGAGTATAAGTTGCTGAAGCAGTATTGCTTTTTATTCAGTTATTTTTGTTTGCCTTTGAAAATGTATTACCGACAGACATGTTCTTTGACTCCCGGTTTGGGAAATGGGTCCGCATCGACGACGACGACTTTTGATTTAGCGTTCATATTTGATTTGGGAAATGTGATAAGACAAGACTGGACAGGACAAGACAAGAACAAGTTGTTTATCTGGCGTTTTTTCACGATTAAGACTAGACGTACCGGATAAGTTGTCTCTGGATATTATTTAATGATTTTATATGGTGGTTACCGGAGGAGGTGGAGGTGGTCGGCGGTAGTGGCCGATGATCCGATGGTGGTTGTGGAGGATATGGAAGGGACTTGAAAGACTAATTTTAACAATGGGTTTTGTCTCATCTTGTCTAGTTCAGTATAAAGGATATTTGTTTACCTCTTAACATTGTCATTAAAATACAACTTCTGAATTGCTATGAGGTGAATTGTGTTTGCCCAAAAAAAGTATGTCTCTTAATGGTTTCAAAACCCTCTGAATGATTTTGTATTTTGGGTCTCCCTGAACTATTCAGCGTCCTAATTTCATTCTAAACAAATATTAAACAACCGTATTTCATTTTGTACTATATTATAAGAGTCTCTTAATCATTTTTCAACACTTAATCATCCTGCACCAAACCATTCAGCTTTAATTTAAAGAAGGGACTTGAGAGACCGGCAATTTTTGAATGGTTTGGTGCAAGATAATTAAGTGGTCAAAATGATTAAAAAGCTTCTACGATATAATGGAAAATGAAATATAATTATTTGGTAATTGTTAAGAATGAAATTAGGGTGCTGAATGTTTAAAGAAGGCCCAATATACAAAACCATTCAAAAGATTTTAGAACTATTAAGAGACATAATTTTTTATCAAATAAAATTCATCTTTTAGCGATTCAGAAACTGCCTTTTAGTGGAGCTATTAAAATTTAAACAAATAGCCCTTTCACTATTTGATAACATCAGAATCATTTAATACAAAATGATCATAATGGTTAAGAGGCTTTGTATGATTTAGTGTCAGATAGAAAATGATTGTTTAGAATCTATTTTGAATCAACCATCTTAATAACTAAAATTAACATTTTACCATCAATCTTACATTAGAATAAAAATTAACGTTGATAAAAGTTTTAAATGAAATTTTTGAATACAAAATAGAAAACAATTAATGATCCAATATAATACACAAAAGTTTTAAATGAATAATAAAAAACGATTTAGTATAAAGAAGAAGAATAGAAAATAATTTAGTATGAAGATGAAATACATAAAAGACAACGAATATATATATATATATATATATATATATAGGGAAGGGTTCAAACGAGAACTCCTATGATTTGCGAAAACACGAGAACAACCTATTAACTTCATATTATGATAACAATAAAAATTAAAAGATTTTTTAAATTAAAAATGAAATTAAAACAATTAAAAAAAAATTGAGAGGCAAAAGGGTAATATTGAAATTTAAAGTGATAAAATTTTAAAAACACGATCACACTAAACCCAATAATTTAGATAACATAATGGGCTATTATGGTTATCGCTTATTTCAACACGATTTGATGTGATTTGGGTGTGATATGAGTGTGATAATCATGTGATTATCACACAATTATCACAAGGATTCCGCTCGGCTAGAGTTAACTTAAGAAATCAACTACCGATTTGGTGTGATACGGGTGTGATAATCATGTGATATCACTATCATAACAGTGCACTCGATTTGATTATGGTTTCGATCGATTAGAGTTAGACAATCACACATTTATCACAACTTTTACTCATGGTTTCGATAGGTTAGGATTAGACAATCACAGATTTATCACAACGATTACGGACGAAATCCACTAAACGATTTGGTGTGATAATCATGTGATATCACTATTATAACATCACTTGCGCACTCAATTTGATCATAGTTTTGATCAATTAGGATTAGACAATCACACATTTATCACAACGATTAATCATGGTTTCGATAGGTTATGGTTATACAATCACACAATTATCACAAGGGAAGAAAAGATAGTGGAAATGAACGTGCAGGAAAAAAAAAGATAATTATAATTAATTAAAATAAAATAAAAATTATAAAAAATATTTAATTACATTGCTGCCCTTATTAATTTATTTATATTTAATATAAGTTAATGAGTTTGAGATTAAAGGTAATCAAAGGTCCAAATCCCTTACGCTTATTACCTTAACTCACACACACATACACGCACATGCGAGAACACACACATATATATGTCTATATACAAGAAAGCCTTGAGATCATATAAGACCAAACTGTGTTTGTAAGACCCGTGAAACTATTTGTTTACATTTGAAACAGTAAAAAAAATCTAAATCTTTACAACAAAACCACTGTGAAAGTTACCTTCACAATGTTTTGTTGTGAAGTAAGTGTAAAAAATAGTCTCACAGGTCTAATAAAAATAGACTCATCTCACATGATCCCAAATATACATATATACATATATTTATTTATTTGGTTTCTAATCAAATAAACTGGAAGTCTCGTCAAACAGAATTTCACAGTCTGCTAATTTTTCCAATAGATTGACTTATGAAAGTCCCCTAACATGACTTTTGATTTATTAATTGGAATGAAAAGGATAGAAATAGATGATCATATATTCTGAAAATCTAAAAATGGCAAGGATTCATTCACAAACAATGGATTTTGATGTAATTCTGATATCTTGTTACAAGTGCTACTACACTAGTCAGCTCAGCAGAATCAAACATGTTTGAAAACAATGGAAGTTGGGACATTAGCAGTATCATCATCAAACACCAAAAAACCCACACAAACAAAATCCTGTTCATCCCTTCATATTTGGGACAGGATGAAGCATCAATTTATAAATAAATAAAAAGTGCAACCAAAAAAAAAGGGAAAAAGAAAACAAAACCTCAGTTTCCTGGACAATACAATAAACGTCCAACCTGTATAAATCACCACCTAAAACGGGCCTCTCCTGCTTCTTTCACAAAACCTCCAAATAACCATATTCATCTCCAACTCAAAATCATCTGAGCATTAGAAACCCGCTAGAAGTTAGAAACCATAAAAACCTACTAAAAGTTAGAAACCTAAAAACCAAATTTAATGTTATTGTTTTGTAGATGAAACAACACGTGTGAAAACCAAACCCGTGAAATCAACCAAAACCATCCAATGATTTTGATTTTTAAGCTATGATACATATTGTTTCTCATGTTCTTTTCTTGTGCGAGTACGAGTGTGTTTCATGTATTTTTGTGTTTTTTTCACATGCAAAAAACACATACAAACTGGTTTTTATGGTTTATAGCCTTTAGACAGTTTTATTTGATTTTCTCCCTATATATATACGGGCTTAATCAAATGAGAACTCCATAATTTGTGATAACTATGAGATCCAATGTGAGCCACTCATTTGAGATAATTAACGATGTATTGAAATTCATAATAAAGGGTAAAGTAGTAATTTTGTTTTTGATGACAACCTAGTAAATTAAAATTTGGTAACATTCTATTCCGTTTACATCTATGTTCAATTTTCATATTTGTATCAATCCTCCATTTTTTTCTCCCTGTATCCCATTGATTTAAACAGCCCTGATACCTACCAACACTGTTGTACCTCTTTCTTATCTATAGTGTGTATCACATCGTATATCGTCCAGCATCACGTGTACACAGCCTGTATCTGTGGGTATATAGAGAGAACGGTCCTAATTAATCTATCACGTGTATACAGTGTATCACAATGTGTATACAGTACGTATCAGTGGGTATCACAGTGAAATGTTCAAGCCGGAGGGGAGAGGGGAGATGAGGGAGAAGAAAATTACCAAAATTATTAATTTCCTAATTTATCCTTTGATTTGTGGTTGAGATTGGATCACACGGTTATCACAAATTACTGAGTTCTCCATTGAATGATCCCTATATATACACATTATTCTATAAACAAATATGCTTTTGTAAACATCAACCTACTTGATGTGATTGTTGTGAAACCAGCAATGGGCTTAGCAAATCTTAGGTTTGGTTGTTTTTTGCTCCTCAGATTCAATCAAATTCAAAATATTTCTGCTTAAAGAGTTAAAGATGCTGATACAGACCTTTCAGGAGTCATCTATTTAGTCCTCATAATCACCCGCATTCTCCAATAAGAAGTTGGCTGCCAATTCCTCATTACGATCACAGGCTAAGAACGCCTCAATAACAAGGGTTCTATCAAAACCCATTGCCTCAAGCTGGGAGTAGAAGGATCAACTAGTCAGCTAAAAGAAAGAATGTTGGTATGCTATAAAAAACTAAAAGTGATCAATACCCGTTCAATGGCCTCCTGTTCTGCTGGAGTAACACTAATAGCATGTGGCATCTCCTGATCTGGTTGATCAAATAGATCCCTAAAATAAAGAACGATAGTTATCAATCAAAGCACTTTGCCTCAAGGGAAAAGAGGTCAGATATGTAACAGTGATAGCTTTATTACATAAACCAGTCTTAATTACAACAAGGAATAAAAGAAAACGATCGGCTAACTGGAATATGAACCAGCAAGTTCACAGAAATTCAATTCCTTCTTATATTCACCAGAGAGAAGCAAGAAACTACTCACCCTTCAGAAGCATCGACAGGTTCATTGATTAACTGAAGAAACTCGGCATGATTCTCCTGGATTAGTCCTAAAAGTTGAGGGTTTTGCTTTCCCAGCTCCTGAAGCATGGGCTGTAACAAATGCCAACTGCGTTAGACCTTTTAACAAGGCATAGATTACACACAGATAAGGGGACAGAAAAAAGTGTACCTGTAGTATTTGTGGATTTGATTGTACCATAGAACGTAATGCTTGGAACTGAAATGCAGATTGGAACTTATAAACAAAAATAATCAACAAATCCGATGCAAAAATCTAAACATCTCCAATAACAAAAGTCTACATGATTGTTTTTTTGATAATTAAGTTTTTCAGCCCTGCAGTATGTAAGTATTACTCGAACTTAAGTTTTAGCATCAATAAATGACATACATCTGGAGGTTTTAATAAATGAAACTACAATGAATACCACCTGCTGGTTGTTTCTAAGGAAGTCAAGGGATCCAAGATTGCCTCCTGCAGCACCTGACGTTATTTCCTACACAAATTCAAATAAAGATATTGTTTGTATCAGATACAAAAATGAGGTAAAAAAACCTCACCTGAATGGTTACTGACCTGAGGAAACAAGTTCAAGGGAGATGCATTAGGTCCACCAGATAGCGGTGCAACACCAGTGGCACTTGCAATACCAGCTTGAGTTGCAGGTAGTTGAGTCACTGGGACTGCAACTTCTACTGTATCTGGAATACCCTGGAACAGTTGGACAATAATTAGTGTCTAAGTTTAACAAGGTATTAAAAGAAGACAACTCAGAAACCTACAGAATACAAGTAATCAATTGCTCGCTCTGGATTGTTGTAAGCAGCTTGAAGGGCACGAGTAACAGTTTCCTTGTCCCAACTGCCACCACCAATATCCATTATGTGTTGAATAGTCTGCTCAACACCAGTACTGGTGACTACACTGGAAGCAGCTTGGCCATATGTATCAGAATTGGCACTGCAGTTCCAACAAAAGTTTGCATGTAAACCACATGAGAACTGTATGTGATACTGTTTATAATTATGACATTTTTAATACAGTTTGTTTAACGGGGTGTAAGGGGTTATTTGCAATCTCAAAAGAAGCATACTGGATTCAATTAAAGAAAATTATGGAAAAAGAAGTTGGGACAAAGAACTCATACGGTGCAGGTGCAGGTGCAGGTGCCGGAGCCGGAGGTGCTGTTGCTGGGCCAGATGATGAAGTGCTGGTTTTAGAAGCTCTGCAATTCAAGCATATGTATAAATGATAAGATCTCCCAAACACTAGATTTCTACTATTTATAAATATGAATTGCACTGTTTCTTAATGAGTAATTGAAACTCACTGTGGTTGCGCATCAGGTGCACTGGTAGGAATAGAAGCTGGTGCAGTCGTAGAGGGGAGCTGATTGTAACAGCTAAAATGAGATTTCTTTATCCATAAAGTAAATGCAAAGATCATACATGGTCCAAGGGCACAATAAAAAAAAAATATACCTGAGCAGATGAAGCTCCACCTGAGCCAGAATTCTTACTCTGTTGAGAGAAAGATAAGAAGAGTTATGATATGAAGGTGGAAACTACATTCTTATAGATGTTTCCATATCCGAAAATGCAGCCGTAACACAATTTATAAGCCATAAACAGCTAGAAGAATAGTATGAGTTTGGCGATCGCTAAATCAAGATGTCAGTGCATGTGTGTGTGTGTGAGAGAGAGAGAGAGAGTAGTTATGAAGACATGTATTTCACGAAATAAGATACATCACAGATTGTATAGCATTTAAAGAAATAACATCATTATACTAATGGTGCCACACCAACAAACTATCATTACAACAGCCTAGCATTCCAACCAACAATGCTTCAGAATACTACAAAAATTAAGGAGAGATGGCCAAAAAAAAGTAAAACACAAATATCTAACAACCCCAAACAACTAAAACAATTACCTTGCTAAGCATGACAACAAGAAAACCTTCCTCTGTGACTTTGTTATCTGCCAATGTAGTTTCATCTTTCAAAACCTTGCCATTGTGAATCAATAACTGCTGCCCACATGGGTAATTATCTTTTCCTTGTACATCTTCAATATTTTTCTTGACCGCCATAATCTAGCATCATAAAAAGCTTTATGTCAGTTACGTACATGCATGCGGAAAAAGAAACATAGATATATCATGCCATTATAATAACCCCATTAAAATGGTAATTTGTCAGCATGTCAAGCATGAAAGAACTTCTCTGTTTGCCTAAGAAATGAAGAGGAATATCTTGAATCTTGATGAAAGAATATTAAGTTGCCAAAACATGGTTCTATCTGTTTCAAATACTTTCCAACCATATCATCTTTTATCTGGATAAGTGCACATACAGTTTACAAAGAATAAGAAGGTAGACATTAAATATCTGATCAAATCCAGATTAGTGCAATTTATTACTACAGTTTTCACTATCAAAATAGAGGAACTAACACTGTTCACAGAACATTAGCATTTAGCATTGAGTTTAATCTAAAAGAATCCTTACGTAAACCCCATTCTCTTTTCTATGGATGCTAATAAAAACAAATTGAGGAACTAACACTGTTCCGAATACCAAGACAGACAACCACTGTAGATTTTCATTCAAGTTCCACAGAACTTGCCACAAACTAGTACCTTCAAAAATTTTCTATCATACGAAAATAATGAAAAACGAATAAATTGAATCTTTTGTGTAAATAAGTTCTCAAGAGTGACTGCTCCACGTAACACGACAATTTTGAATCTTCCAAAATTTATGTCATTTACATGAAAGCTACTTCTTCTATTGTGATGCCATTTCTTTCAATTACTTCTTATTTTTCTTACCAAAAAGCTAACTAATTTAATATCCATCACCTGCCATTTATTTTACGCTAAAAGACATATACGAAGTGTTTCTCAAACTTGTCAATTGTCCCAACTAAATTAACTACAACAATAATCAAAACATATTTCATTTTACCACAGCACATATGCAATTTTCTGTCTCCAAAGAACCAAACACTGACCAACTTCACCAATAGCACTGGCAATCGTATACATACACATAAAAATTTCGATTTGCTTCATCAATTTAAAAAAATTATAGATTAAAAATATATCAGATTCACGACAACAAAAACAATGCCTTAGTTTGGCATATACAGAAATTATAACTACGAGATACAAAAAAATATATGACATATGTGCTTCTGTAATCATACCTAACCACATCAGAATCAGCAAATTTTGTGTATTTACAGGAGAATTATAAACACATTTAGAAGTAGGTGGAACTCACAGTGTCGGAAGGTTGAACCCTAATTTCAAAGTGGCTCCCTTTAAGAGTCTTTACGGTGAGCTTCATTTTGAAGATCAGCGGACCTCGATCCCACAAAGAATAGGAGGATAGTACGGATTATACGGAGCTTTACTAAGTCGAAACCCTAGAAAATACAGAAACGGATCGAGATTTTCCAGAACGAAGGGAAAAGCGACTGCTGTATTTTGCAGGAATGCAAACGGAAAAAAGGCACAAAAGGGAGGAGGGCTTCACTTCGTAGTTTGAGCACGCATTTTGCACGTGACCACCATTTATTATTTTTATTTCTTTTCCTTTTTTGCACTTCACGAGTATTCTATAAGAAAATCGATATGCATTTTTTCTATATTAAAAAGGCTATTTTTTCCTTTTTTTTAACTCAAAAAAATCTACTTTTTCTAAAGTCTATTTATTTTTATATGTCGTCGTAACTTTCGACGACATAACGTCCATCATCAGTTAGGTTTTGCCCACCATTAAGTATGGTTGGAATTATAATTAGGAGCTCTTTGGTAGTTGCTGAATGTTTTGATGTAAAATGATTAATAGACTCTTATGATATAATGGAAAATAAAATATAACTGTTTGGTAATTATTTACAATGAAATTATGGCGTTGAATGGTCAGGGAAAACCCAAGTTACAAAACCATATAAAGGGTTTAGAACCATAAAGAGATAGACAGTTTTTGTCAAACAAGATTCACCTTTTAACGATTCAGATGTTGTATCTTAATGGAACTATTAAAAGGTAAACAAACAATTCTATGATTTAGTAAGGGTTGTTAGAAAATGTAACTTCTTTGTTGTTATATTTTTTTTATGGATGGATATAAATATATATAGAAATAAAAGAATTGTTTAAATCTTGACAAGAAGATGAAAATGTCATTAATGCCCTTGGAAAGAGCTTCTGAGCACGCATATTAGATGGGTCATTGATCGAAGGACTTGATGGTTACCAAACAAGCACTTCAATATCCTAAATGCAAGGATTAAAACTGCTATTATGCTTAAA
The DNA here is from genome assembly GCF_001531365.2 of Cynara cardunculus var. scolymus. Lineage (NCBI taxonomy): Eukaryota > Viridiplantae > Streptophyta > Magnoliopsida > Asterales > Asteraceae > Cynara > Cynara cardunculus. The sequence goes on from NC_037530.1 coordinate 36,889,395, forward strand.
TTTAAGGGACCGTTGTTGTAATTTACTCAAACTAGAAAAATAACTCCTTATTATATACGAGTCATGTTCATGCATAATAGTAATCAAATAAGATAATAAAATAAATGAATAAACACCACACAAATCAATAAATAAATAGTTTTAAAAACAAATTAAAAAAGGCATAAAATTAAATTATTTATATAAAAAATATTTAAAATTATATTGTTACCATATTTGTGATTTTGATATAATTTAATTTTTTATTTAAAAGAATTATTTATTTAATGCATTTAAAGTTAGTGTCTTTAATTTTTATTTAAATAATTTATTTTTTATTTTAAGGAAATATTTAGAAAAAATTACAATCTTCATCAAATCAGATGTGTTTCATAATTAATTGATTTTTTTTTTATTTTTTCCTAATAAAATGTGATTTAGAATATAAAAATAATATTCAAATTAAATATTGAAAAAAAATAATGAAAACAGAATTATATGTGGTATGTAGCAGAACACATTTAGAATGTATAAGATCACATATACTTCAAAACATAATTCATATTTTACAAATATCAGATGTAACGTTGTAGATAGCTTATTTTTTTGTCCACCTAAATTTACTATGATCAATATCACATATGAGATTTTGACAAAAATTAACGATTTTTTAAGGAAAAAAATGTCGATTAATTGTGGATGTCAAATGTGATATTTGATGAAAATTGTAAAAAATATATCTTAAATAAATTATTTCAATTAAAAAAGTATTTTAAATGAAAAACTAAATCATGCTTTTTGTACAAAAAAGTCATAAATAAATACATTAATTAAATGCATTAAATAACCTTAATTGAAATAAATGAATTTCCATGTATAATTTGTATGGAACAAATGATACATATTTTTGGTGATTTTTAAGAAAATTTTAATTTAAGCCACAATTCAAATAAATGATTGGTCCAGAATTATTCTCTTATTTTCTTATTTAGTATCTATTCTCGTATAAACCTCCCTCTATCGTACATATGATCTTTGTATTTTTTAAAGTATGTTCTATAAAATAAAATTTTCCTAAATTTATATACTTTTAAATGTATAATTTAGAAAAGATGTTTCGAAAATAACATCGAATGAAATAATATGCATTTTTGACAGTGTTTTAAGGTTGTGTTTGATACATGGGATAGGAACTCACTCATATTTGGCGTGACAACTTTTTGTCTCATGTTTGGTGCAATATGGGACAAGACAAGTACTGGGACAAGGTGACACAAAAAAAAAATCTTTTTCTTGCTCCACCAAAATAGGTGGAACAAGATGGGACAAGAATGAACAAAAGCTAAAATATTACTAATTTACCCTCCTTTGATATATAACTTTAATATGATATTTATTTTAGCGGTCACCATCGCTAGTTGTGGCCGTCGCGTTGGTCACATCTACTTCTTCTTTCATTACAACCTTCTCCACCATCTCCGCAACCACGCCAACCATCGACTACCACTGTCCATCGTTATCTCCATGACCACTATCGGCCACTGACCACCGGCATCCATCATCACCATCATTGGCCACCTTCTCTTCTACTACAACAACCTCCACCCACCACCTCCACCAACAACCATCGGCCATCAACCACCGTCATCCACCAACCACCACTGCCTCTACCTCCACAACCACCGACATCATCCCCCATTGCCACAACCATTAGTATCATCGACCATCACCACCTCCACCTCTGCCATAACCACCACCACCATCACTACCACTACTTATTACCTCCGTTATATCGGTTACAACTACCTCCTACACCACTATTGACCACCACTCACTATTATCTACCATCTTTATGTCCTCCACAACCACCTTTGGCTACTAACCACCACCAACACTAGTATCGTCGGCCACTACTACCTCCACCTCCACCACTACCACCACCACCACCACCATCGGCTACCACCACTACCACCTCAATCACCACTGGTCGACCACCACCATCACTATCCATAACCACCACCCACCACCAATCACCAATGTCTCTACCTCTACAACCATTATTGTTGTAACAATTTTCATCATGCCTTATCCAGTTGATAACAATCTTTCAAAATGAATAAAACATAATTTATCCTTTGTACCATCAATTATATCAAAAAATTTATTTAAATTTGGTACTATTATATATGTATTTACGTATTTGAAAATTGTATGAAAATATTTATAAATTAAATTATTTAATTATTAACTTTATTGTTTTTGGTTAATTGTAACTATTCTATGATATATAAAATCATCAAATAACTTTAGGGGGTAACTTGTCTAGTTATGTACTGTCCAATCATAATTGTACCAAACATCAGACTAGGGATGGTGATTTGCCCCGACCCGGTGGGGAACCCGGTTCACCCGGCCCGAACGGGGACGGGGATTCCCAGCTAAAACGGGTCCCGGGGCCGGGGCCGGGGACGGGGAATGTTACTCAAAACGGGGCTGGAGTCGGGGCCGGGGATCCCCGGTATAATCAAACTAAAGCATACTTTTTACCGGGTTTTGACCGGGGATTGACCAGGGTTTACCGGGTTTTGACCGGGGATTGCTAGAATTTGACCGGGGACGAGATGATAATCCCCATACCTGCGGGGGACCGGGGCCGGGGGACGGTATTACAAACCGGGGCCGGGGTCGGGGATTACAAAACCCGCCCCATCCCCGCCCCGTTGCCATGCCTATACCAGACAAGTATTTGGAATAGTCCAGTCCAATCCTACCCTTTGCCATGTCAAGTCTTGTCCAGTCTAATCCTATCCTTTGCCATGTCAAGTCTTGTCCAGTCCAATCATTTATATTTATTTGTATTAATTATACATCTAACATTCAAATTTGTCGCCATATATCAAACTACATTGCAGTGATGAAACCTTCAAACACCTTACTTTACATAATTTTTCCTGACACATTAACAAAATAAGAAACTTAATAAAACTCCACAATAAATGTTCTTATAAAACCTCACTTTCCTTTTTTATTTATAAAATGTGATTTTATTTTATAGATTTTTATATAAGTTTAATATAAATATATTTAAATTGCTAGAAAATTATTGAAAATGCTCAAATATAATTTATTAGTTTTTATTTTTCTATATTAATTTTAATTTGTCAATATAGAAGATATTGTGAAATGTAGGAACAAATAAAACAAAATTAATAAATATATTTCATAATAATTACTTTTTTGTATCAATTTTGATTTATATGTTTTATAAATTTATTAAAACAGAAAAATATGGTTAAAAGCTAATAAATAATAATAAAAAAGAAATGTAGACAAGAACCAGAGTTCTTATTCAAACATTTGAATTTTTATTAGAATTTGTGATTGGATAAAAATTCATATATCATACAGTGGAGGTTCTTATAAAAATACAACAGGAAGCTAAGCAAGAATCTCTACTGTGGACGCTCCTAGAGAAATTTATTTTTTTTACTCATGAAAAATTCATTGTTTATATAGATAATTGTGAATTTGATCGATAAATTTGTTCATTTTATTTTTATTAATAAATTTTTTATATATAAATAATAGTCAAATATTTTATTCATCATTTCTTACTGTATCATAGATGTTTTATCTGCTTTTCTTCTTTATGTAATGAAGAAATCTTGGAATTTTATTATACTCTTTCGACACAGTTTCATACATCTTGTATGCAACTTGTTTCAAGTCGCATATAATATAGATTTAGAACTTTCGGTACATTTGCTGTGACATCAGGGGCGGACCTAGTGTGGTGGCATGGGTGGCACGTGCCACCGTATTATTTCGCCACTGAAGGGTAAACAATTTCGGTTTGTCAACGGTGCTACCGTATCGTTTTGGAAGGTGTTACCATATTTTCCTGAAATTCAAACAGTGCCACCGTATGAAACAATTTCTAGGTCCGTCCCCTGTGTGACATGCAAACGAGTTTCCTATGACTTAGGTAGTCGCACACTCTACCCTCTGTAACTTATACACGACTTTGAAATAGCGTCACCCCCAAAACCTAAGGGTTCCTCCGCAAGGTTCGTCCATGGAGCATAAGGGTTTTGCCTACGATTTGAATTTTGAAAGATCGAGCGACTTGAAACAAGTCGCATTCACGCACCATACGAGATAAATCATGACGTTATGGCTCATTTTGATTCAGAACAACCACAAACAACTTAGATACATTTCAGTTTGTTCTTTTATCTCGAAATTTGAAGTGGTAAGTTGTTTTTGCTATCGTATGTGTTTGTTGTAAAGACCGGTAAACATTTCACTGTAACCTCTACTTATTGTGATAATATACATGAACCCGGGTTTGTGTGAACGTACACAATCGTAAGGCCATGAAATCACATTATATGCGTGTGCTGTTTACAACATCTTCAACAGCTATGCTATAGTTTTTCTATGATAGAGTATGGAAAAATCAAAATCTCTAAAAAGAATTACATTCAACTCTAAAAAAGTTTACATCCAACATCTACGTTATTTTAACAATTTTAGCATTAACTATATTAATAAAATATTCAATACATTTAATAAAATATTATTTCTTTTTCCTACACATTTAACTTTAACTATAAGGGTACTCGTGCAAAGCATCGAGACACATTTCGATTTCAATGTTTCGTTTTATTTTTTTTATTTATGTCGATATAATACAATTTTATGTGGTTTTGAAAAAAACGATAATGTTTTTCTTTTTGAATAAAATATAAATTTAAAAATATCATATAAAATTTGCAAAAAACATATTAATATTAGTATCAAATTAACTATTTAGAAGTGCTTATTTTTGTATTTTTTTAATTCAAATTTTTTATTATAATTTAATTCATCGTAACGAAATAACTTAATTTAGGTTTAATAATATATATTTTTATAAAGATAATAATTAAGTATTCTGTTAGAATTCAATAATTATCCTAATTATATTTTAGATTTTTTAGATTTTAAAATGAGATGTTTATCCTCTATTTGGTTATGTTTATCTGCAGTTAGTTACACGAATTCAAACATAGAGCTTTAATAAGTTGTACTTATGCATAATTTACTTGTAATCTTGAATTTTAAGTAATATGCATCAATAAACAGTACTTCATTCATAAAAAATGGTTTTTTAAAGTTTTTATCAAATGTTTTATAATATAGTATAGATAATTTAATTGGTTGGGTATAATTAACATATTATTTCTCTTTCTTCTATAGAGTTTTAGAGATTTCTCCAAATTTAGATATTTTTACAATCTCTCTCATCTTTTCTCTATTTTAGTATAAAAGATAGCATATTTGTCGAAGCAACAAAAATGCTAAAAATTCAAAAATTCATCTTTTCTTTATTTTAACATAACTATTGGAGATGCTCTAAACTTGCTTTTTATAAGTCTCGAATCACATTAAATGCCTGTGTTTCTTAACTTTTTATATGTTTATTGTGACGTCATAAAACATTTGTGATCCATTTTGTTCCATTTCAATTGAAGCATGTTTGTCATTATATTTGGTATTTCTTTTTTCTTGCAAACGATTTGCACAGAAAGATCATTCCAGATTTTTATGATTTTCTTAACTGTGCAACACCAAGGCCACACTCAAAAACCCCAATAGCAAGCTTATTATGATGGGTCTTTCTTCATAAAAATAAGATTAATATTAATTTGACTATATATCAGATATTAAACTGATAAGAACATATACTACACTTGATCTTAGCGACACTCAAAATCCGGTCCAAAAAGGACCGACCTGAAAAAGTTTGATCAGGCCCTCTTTCAATCCCAAAGCCCAGCCTAGACCCTAAAGATCCCGGACTATTTCTGCTTACTGGAAAACGGGCTCGAAAGGCCCAGGACCAAGCACGAAAAGCCCGAGTCTTATACATCTCTAAAATACCGAATTGATAGTTGGACAACATTATCATTCAAGAACATGGATCTAAAGCACCAAGTTTCAAGATTATGCCCAAAATGATGTTGATGATCTGGCTTAGTAATTGGATTCCAGAACCTAGATCCAAAGCACCAGGTTTCTAATTAATATGCCCTCATATGTTTGTCAGCCGTTGAGTGAGTCAAAATTTCCCTTCACATTGGTGTTGTTGGAGGCAGTTGAAGTTGGTTGTAATCAACTTTTTGTCCAAATTAAACAATATTTTATAACTGTGTTTTGCAATTGTCTAAACAGATGTGCTGAACCAAAATCATGGTAAACTTGCAACTATTTTATTAACCACAAAAGGACATTTTAAAACTAGAATCGGATGGGTGAGCCTGGCCAAGGCAGTAGTGCAACGCCAAAGCGACTCTCAACGACCCCAATAGCAAGCTATTGTAATGGGCCTTTCAAAAGCAACTGTCAGTGACCCCAATAGCAAGCTATGTAATGGGCGTTTCCCCATAAAAAATAATTCAAGTGCTATAGTTTTTTGTATTGTGACACTAGCATTTCATAACTAATCAAGATCTCCCCCTCTTGCCTAGAAAAAAAACCCATGCAACCTATAAAGAGTAGTGAACTTCTCTAAGACTCTCATATGTCTGATAGGAAACAGCGAAAATGAACGACACCTTTTATCGCAGATCTTATTATCTTAGAGATCTCACCAACAATCTACCGGCAAATATGCACTAGTTAACGAATTACTGTTTCTGGATACTTAACCCGGAACCTCTTTTCTCCATCTCTTGGCTTTGTACGCCTGTATCTGTTTGGTTACGATCCAATTATGCGAAGAGCCTGCATGACATAAGCCTGGTGCAGGCTGGGCTGGGTATGGGTAATGACTAATTAAATACGTTCTCAAAGAAAAGAAACAGTTACACTTAATAACCAAACCAAAACAAACTTTTTTAACTCGAACCGGAGGAGTGTGCCAAGCCAAAGCGATAGTGCAGCAGACGCTCAAAGACCCCAATAGCAATAGTGATTAGTGAACTTAAAATGCAAAGGATTTAAATTAGAATTGGAGGGGTGAGCCAGGCCAAGGCAATAGTGCNTAGAATTGGAGGGGTGAGCCAGGCCAAGGCAATAGTGCAACACCAAGGCGACTCTCAAAGACCCCAATAGCAAGCTATTGTGACGAGTCTTTCCCCATAAAAAATAAGATTAATATCGAGTGAGCCAATGGCTCACATATCAGATATTAAACTGATAAGAACAGATACTACACTTGATCTTAGCCAAAAGGCCGAGAAAGGTATGCTTTTCTCCTTCTCAAGCCTTGGTTTTTAAAGCTACTCAATAGTTGTATGTTTTCTATCGCTTAGGCTATGTGGGACACACCTAAACTGGTTGCTTCACTTCTATCTTCTGCCTACTGTTTGATACGCTCCAACTCGAAAGAAAAAAAGCAGGCTCATACCATAATATCGAGTAAGCCAATGGCCTACATATCAATCCTTTTGTTCTGTAAGGAATAGCCTCTCGTCATACCAGCATTATCATTCAAGAACCTGTAGCTACAGCACCAAGTTTCAAGATTATGCCCAAAATGATGATGAGGATTTGGCTGCTTGCTAATTAATTTGCCATCATATGTTAGTAATTGGGTTCGATCCTAGGCCCCCCACTAGCCTCAATCGCTTAGTGAGCCAAAATATGTCCCATAATCGGACCCGCTTTTTGCACATCTCTTGTTATTTGAATTAAATTATAAGAAACTTTTAAATCAAAAATCTCGTATCTTCCTTAAGGTGCTTCTCTCTCGACGGATGGGGACTCCTACATTGACAATAGTTTCGCAATCGAAATATGGTCGAAAGAAAAAATCTCTATTTGAGGAGGAAGAGGATAGACTTTCGAACCCAACACACCCAATGGTTGTCTTTGGAGGCGGGTTCCGCGTGGGGCCGGTTGAAGTTGGGATAATCAACTATTTTCCCAAGTTAAACAGTAACTTATATCTGTTTTCTGCAATTGCCTAAACAGACAGTGCTGAAACAAAATTATGGTAAATTTACAACTATTTTATCAACCATAATGTCGTGATATTGACTAGCAAGTGCTTCGAACCAAATATACAAAATTTTGCCTGCACAACAAGGGTCTTTGCCAATTGCACCATCTCTAGAAACTACCTTTCTGCAACTAAAAAAAGCATTAGAATCACGAGGCAGAAAATGGATTCTTATAACGCAAAACGAGGCTAAATAGACTCAAAGAGTCCTGAAAAATGTTTTTTATGGCATTGGAGGGGTAAGTCAGTCCAAGGTTGTAATGCAACACCAACACGACTCTTAGCCAAGAGATGGAGAAAACAAATTTCAGGTTTAGTTTCCGAAAACAGTAAATACGTTGGTGCATATTGAGCAACTACACAATGCAGTAGATTGTATATATGAGCAACTTGAAAACTCAAACTTTGCTTCTGAACTTCAACTGCAAATGACATTTTTAAACTAGAATTGGAGGGGTGAGCCAGGCCAAGGCAATAGTGCAACACCAAGGCGACTCTCAAAGACCCCAATAGCAA